>NW_021163344.1:0-115562 GCF_004324835.1 Dendronephthya gigantea | reverse complement strand
ACTCCATAGCCATCCATAGCCTCCATAGCCTCCATAACACTCCATAGCACTCACAGACCTCCATAGCACTCCATAACACGCCATCCAGGCCTCCATAGCAACACTCCATAGCCATCCACAGACCTCCATAGCACTCCATAACACTCCATAGACCTCCATAGCACTCCATAGCTATCCACAGACCTCCATAGCCCTCCACAGACCTCCATAGCCACTCCCATAACACTCACAGTAGCCATCCACAGACCTCCATAGCACTCCATAGCCATCCACAGACCTCCATAGCATTCCATAACACTCCATAGACCTCCATAACACTCCATAGCCATCCATAGACCTCCATAGCCCTCCCATAGGCCCTCCATAGACCTCCATAGCACTCCATAGCCATCCACAGACCTCCATAGCACTCCATAACACTCCATAGCCATCCATAGCCCTCCATAGGCCTCCATAGCACTCCATACGCCTGCATAGCACTCCATAGGCCTCCATCGCACTCCATAGCTATCAATAGACCTCCATAGCACTCCATAGGCCTCCATAAGCCTCCATAGCCCTCCATAACACTCCATAGCCATCCACAGACCTCCATAGCACTCCATAACACTCCATAGCCATCCATAGACCTCCATAGCACTCCATAGCCCTCCATAGGCCTCCATAGAACTCCATAGCCATCCACAGACCTCCATAGCACTCCATAGCCATCCATAGGCCTCCATAGCCATCCATAGCCCTCCATAGGCCTCCATAGGCCTCCATAGCACTCCATACGCCTCCATAGAACTCCATAGGCCTCCATCGCACTCCATAGCTATCAATAGACCTCCATAGCACTCCATAGGCCTCCATAAGCCTCCATAGCCCTCCATAGCCATCCACAGACCTCCATAGCACTCCATAGCCATCCATAGACCTCCATAGCACTCCATAGCCCTCCATAGGCCTCCATAGACCTCCATAGCACTCCATAGCACTCCATAGCCATCCATAAACCTCCATAGCACTTCATAACACTCCATAGGCCTCCATAACACTCCATAGCCATCCACAGACCTCCATAGCACTCCATAGCCATCCATAGGCCTCCATAGCCATCCATAGCCCTCCATAGGCCTCCATAGGCCTCCATAGCACTCCATACGCCTCCATAGCACTCCATAGGCCTCCATCGCACTCCATAGCTATCAATAGACCTCCATAGCACTCCATAGGCCTCCATAAGCCTCCATAGCCCTCCATAGCCATCCACAGACCTCCATAGCACTCCATAGCCATCCATAGACCTCCATAGCACTCCATAGCCCTCCATAGGCCTCCATAGACCTCCATAGCACTCCATAGCACTCCATAGCCATCCATAAACCTCCATAGCACTTCATAACACTCCATAGGCCTCCATAACACTCCATAGCCATCCACAGACCTCCATAGCACTCCATAACACTCCATAGCCATCCATAGACCTCCATAGCACTCCATAACACTCCATAGCCATCCATAGCCCTTCATAGGCCTCCATAACACTCCATAGCCATCCACAGACCTCCATAGCACTCCATAACACTCCATAGACCTCCATAGCACTCCATAGCACTCCATAGCCATCCATAAACCTCCATAGCACTCCATAACACTCCAATCACTCCATAGCCATCCATAGACCTCCATAGCCCTCCATAGGCCTCCATAGGCCTCCATAGCACTCCATAGCCATCCATAGGCCTCCATAGCACTCCATAACACTCCATAGCCATCCATAGCCCTCCATAGGCCTCCATAACACTCCATAGCACTCCATACGCCTCCATAGCACTCCATAGCCATCCATAGGCCTCCATAGCCCTCCATAACACTCCATAACACTCCATAGCCATCCACAGACCTCCATAGCACTCCATAGCCATCCATAGGCCTCCATAGCCCTCCATAACACTCCATAGCCATCCACAGACCTCCATAGCACTCCATAACACTCCATAGGCCTCCATAACACTCCATAGCCATCCACAGACCTCCATAGCACTCCATAACACTCCATAGACCCCCATAGCACTCCATAGCCATCCACAGACCTCCATAGCACTCCATAGCCATCCACAGACCTCCATAGCACTCCATAACACTCCATAGACCTCCATAACACTCCATAGCCATCCATAGACCTCCATAGCACTCCATAACACTCCATAGGCCTCCATAGGCCTCCATAGGCCTCCATAGACCACCATAGCACTCCATAGCCATCCATAGACCTCCATAGCACTCCATAACACTCCATAGCCATCCATAGACCTCCATAGCACTCCATAACACTCCATAGCCATCTATAGCCCTCCATAGGCCTCTATAACACTCCATAGCCATCCACAGACCTCCATAGCACTCCATAACACTCCATAGCCATCCATAGACCTCCATAGCCCTCCATAGGCCTCCATAGACCTCCATAGCACTCCATAGCCATCCACAGACCTCCATAGCACTCCATAATCCTCCATAG
This sequence comes from Dendronephthya gigantea, assembly GCF_004324835.1. Lineage (NCBI taxonomy): Eukaryota > Metazoa > Cnidaria > Anthozoa > Malacalcyonacea > Nephtheidae > Dendronephthya > Dendronephthya gigantea. The sequence continues at coordinate 113,056 of NW_021163344.1, read as the reverse complement.
GCCTCCATAGACCTCCATAGCACTCCATAGCCATCCACAGACCTCCATAGCACTCCATAACACTCCATAGCCATCCATAGCCCTCCATAGGCCTCCATAGGCCTCCATAGGCCTCCATAGCACTCCATACGCCTCCATAGCACTCCATAGGCCTCCATCGCACTCCATAGCTATCAATAGACCTCCATAGCACTCCATAGGCCTCCATAAGCCTCCATAGCCCTCCATAACACTCCATAGCCATCCACAGACCTCCATAGCACTCCATAACACTCCATAGCTATCCGTAGACCTTCATAGCACTCCATAGCACTCCATAGCCCTCCATAGGCCTCCATAGACCTCCATAGCACTCCATAGCACTCCATAGCCATCCATAGACCTCCATAGCACTCCATAGCCCTCCATAGGCCTCCATAGACCTCCATAGCACTCCATAGCACTCCATAGCCATCCATAAACCTCCATAGCACTTCATAACACTCCATAGGCCTCCATAACACTCCATAGCCATCCACAGACCTCCATAGCACTCCATTACACTCCATAGGCCTCCATAGGCCTCCATAGACCTCCATAGACCTCCATAGCACTCCATAGCCATCCATAGACCTCCATAGCACTCCATAACACTCCATAGCCATCCATAGACCTCCATAGCACTCCATAACACTCCATAGCCATCCATAGCCCTCCATAGGCCTCCATAACACTCCATAGCCATCCACAGACCTCCATAGCACTCCATAACACTCCATAGACCTCCATAGCACTCCATAGCACTCCATAGCCATCCATAAACCTCCATAGCACTCCATAACACTCCAATCACTCCATAGCCATCCATAGACCTCCATAGCCCTCCATAGGCCTCCATAGCACTCCATAGCCATCCATAGGCCTCCATAGCACTCCATAACACTCTATAGCCATCCATAGCCCTCCATAGGCCTCCATAACACTCCATAGCACTCCATACGCCTCCATAGCACTCCATAGCACTCCATAGCCATCCAAAGGCCTCCATAGCCCTCCATAATACTCCATAGCCATCCACAGACCTCCATAGCACTCCATAGCACTCCATAGCCCTCCATAGGCCTCCATAGACCTCCATAGCACTCCATAGCACTCCATAGCCATCCATAGACCTCCATAGCACTCCATAGCCCTCCATAGACCTCCATAGCACTCCAATCACTCCATAGCCATCCATAGACCTCCATAGCCCTCCATAGCCCTCCATAGGCCTCCATAGCACTCCATAACACTCCATAGCCATCCATAGCCCTCCATAGGCCTCCATAACACTCCATACGCCTCCATAGCACTCCATAGCCATCCATAGGCCTCCATAGCCCTCCATAACACTCCATAGCCATCCACAGACCTCCATAGCACTCCATAGCCATCCATAGGCCTCCATAGCCCTCCATAACACTCCATAGCGATCCACAGACCTCCATAGCACTCCATAACACTCCATAGGCCTCCATAACACTCCATAGCCATCCACAGACCTCCATAGCACTCCATAACACTCCATAGACCTCCATAGCACTCCATAGCCATCCACAGACCTCCATAGCACTCCATAGCCATCCACAGACCTCCATAGCACTCCATAACACTCCATAGACCTCCATAACACTCCATAGCCATCCATAGACCTCCATAGCACTCCATAGGCCTCCATAGGCCTCCATAGACCTCCATAGACCACCATAGCACTCCATAGCCATCCATAGACCTCCATAGCACTCCATAACACTCCATAGACCTCCATAGCACTCCATAACACTCCATAGCCATCTATAGCCCTCCATAGGCCTCTATAACACTCCATAGCCATCCACAGACCTCCATAGCACTCCATAACACTCCATAGCCATCCATAGACCTCCATAGGCCTCCATAGACCTCCATAGCACTCCATAGCCATCCACAGACCTCCATAGCACTCCATAATCCTCCATAGGCCTCCATAGACCTCCATAGCACTCCATAGCACTCCATAGCCCTCCATAGCCCTCCATAGCACTCCGTAGGCCTCCATAGGCCTCCATAGCACTCCATAGGGCTCCATAGGACTCCGTAGGCTTCCATAGGCCTCCATAGCACTCCATAGCACCCATAACACTCCATAGGCCTCCATAGCACTCCATAGCACTCCATAGCCCTCCATACGCCTCCATAGCACTCCATAGGCTTCCATAGACCTCCAGTCCTCCATAGCACTCCATAGGCCTCCATAGCCCTTCATAGCCCTCCATAATCCTCTATATACCTGTACACGCACGTGGTACATTTCATTTTGTTTGCCTTATTCAAGCGTGGTTCAAAATTGTTTTCTTTATAAAAAAGCATCGTTTTGTTGCATTATTCCTTTATAATGATGGTACGTATGTATTTTCAGTCAGGTGTATAAATGTATCTTAAATCTAAATGCATATTCTTGAAAGAATATATTTGAAAACTACTGTTTTTATTTTTGATTTAGGTTCTTCAGTGGAAAGCGTGGGCATTTTTGTTTTTTCATTCAACCTCTGTTGTCTTTTCCGTTCAGTTGGGAGAAAATGAGCAAAAAACGTTGAACAGCCTAGTGCGTGAATTTGATTCCCAGCCTAGTCACCCGCGATATGATTCTGTTGTTCAAGTCTCGATGGCAACCAATTTTCTTAAGGTATTTATATGGTGTCCTACAAAACATTTCGACATAGAAATCCTGTGTCCTTTGCACAAAGTTGGAATTGATTTTCATTGTTGGACATCAAATGGAAAGGAAGGCAGCTTTCATCAAGCTTGTTTAATACACGATCTTCACGGAAATATTATATTAGTCCAATCCATTTACAGATGTCCGTACAATCGCCATGAATACCACTCTGCATCGACTGAAATTTTAGAAATTCTTCCACCTGAGATTACAAGACAATTCCCATTCAAACTGTTCTACCGTTCAGGATGCTCACAAAACCTTCTCGACTACATAATTGTTCACATAGGAAGAGGGCATAACTTCTTGGAATTGGCTGAATTAATTGCTAATATGAACTTTCGAGGATTTTATCGTCATAGCAGTTTACCCGTTGATGAAAATGAGTACTACGAAAGTACTTTTTACAGCAGCCCTAGGAGTGACCAACTAATGTACATATTTCTTGCATATTTTGACGGTGTAAAAAGTACATTCGAAAACGACATTGCACTGACACCTTGCTCCATCTTAAGTTGTGATCACACGTTTAAAGTCAGCAAACACATTGGGGTTGTACGCACAACTGATAATAAATTTGTGAAACAGTTCCAAAATTTATTTATTGGTCTAAACGAGAATGGACAAGTTGTACTCTGGCGTTTGACTAAGACTACAGCATTCGAACAAATTGAAGACCTTTTAGTTGAGTTCAAACGTAAACTTGATGCGGCTTCATCGGCACTAACGATGATTATTGTTGACGACTGCTGCTCAGTTAGTTCGTCTTATTATCGAATCTTTCCTGGTGTGCCTGTTAAACTTGACATTTTCCACGCATGTCAAAGATTTGCAAAAACGATACCAAAAGCATGTTCATTTAGAAAGAAGCTTGCGAGCGACTTTGGATTAATTTTTCGGCAAAATGGCGATACGGGAGATGAAAGGACAATGAACACGCCAAACGTAGAAGAAATAGAGAGCAACTTAGAGATGTTTCTGCAAAAATGGAGAAGTCAACTGTCTCAATTAACTGTTGATTCTATAGTTAAATTGCGAGTGCATATCAAGAACGGGTGTTGTTCGGACATTCCACCTGGAACTGGAACACAAAAGAATGAGCGACTACACAAAGAGCTAAAAAGATCGTTACTGGGAGGCGCCTCAGTAATATCTCCAGAATTGGCAATTGCCGTTTTATCGTGTGTATTATATATATGGAGTTACAAACGCGATCCGAACGCCCGAAAACATGTATCGAATGCTAGGGTCACACCTGTAGTACCAGTTGAACTAAAACAACAGCATTTACTCGCAAGGTATAATTTCCAAAAAGTCGACGTTGCATCCAAGTTTAAAAGTTCAAAAATGCCTACCACAGTTCCACTCGTCATGGGGAAGTGTAAGGAATTCGATCATCTTCAAAGTTCTGAAATGACATTCAGTTCGAACAACCTCGATTCCGATGTGCTAACTGCTGACGTTGATGATATTGTCGATTTAAAAAACGAAAATATTATAAATTATGTTCTTCCAAGAGCACTTCACTTAAACGACGTTTTTACGTCAATTGAGAGTAAGTGCACAAATCGAGATTTTGATATCCTTGACTTCCCTTTCACAGACATGGAACGGCTAGTCAAAGTGTTACGTTCTGTATCAACCACAGAAGATGTCTCATTAGGAGTTGATATGAATAACGACTGTCTGGAAAAAAATCTCTCTACGTTTAACTTGCAGTGTGATCCTGTTGTAGGTGATGGAAACTGTTGTTTCGCCAGCATAGCGACGGTACTAAATCAACTTGTAGTGCAACAAGGAAATGACGCCAATAAACTAGTTCAGCATTTACACTCCCTCGGTCTTTCTAAAGGCATTGCATCGGACACAACTCGTCTCCGACAACTTTTTTGTCAGGAAATTCAAGAAAAGAAGGAGAAATACGAGGCGTGGATCGAGGATGACATTGAAAAGGAAATCGAACACTTCTCGAAGGAAGGATGGTTTAATAGCTCTCTAGGAGATCTTTGCGTGATTGCGTGTAGCAACATTCTCAAAACAACGATCGTTGTTGTAACGTCGATGACAGGCGTTCCATACATACCCTTCGTTCCAGATGAAATATTAACAGATGGTGTTCTATATATCGCTTTTAATCACTCATATCTTGGTCATTACGATGCTACTAAAGGTAAAACACATCCAACTTTTTAAAGATCTAGATATAAATATTAATTATTCAATTTAATCGGACCATAGACAATCCAGAAGACATTCCTTCTTCTGGATTGTCTATGATAACTAGGCTACTTCTAGCTCTTTCTCAACCCAACATTCCCAATGACAAAATATATCTGTTTTGTCCCCGCAAACTAGGAATATATATGTGTAGGTGAATAGTATGAATATTGCTGGATTATTTTTGAAAAATAATTTGTTATGCCATATTCTATATAGATATGATAAACGAATTCGACAGTAACGAAGAAAATAGTTTAACATGCAACTGTGGAGTCATGGCTAAATCAAAACAGAAGGATGTGTCAAAATCGTGTGATCCTCAAGCGAATATGCCGTCATGTTCGTGCGTAAAAAATGGAAAGAAGTGTTCGCGGAAATGTCGTTGTATCATGTGTATAAATTCTCAAGATCTTAAAAAGACAGTTGCCGATGGTAAGATGAAGGGTTGTACCTGTGGTAGAGGGAAGAAAGGAGTTTTTTGCCAAGATAGATCAACCCGTAAATCTAAATGCCCATGTTTAAAAAGGAACATATATTGTTCATATCGATGTGAGTGTTCGTCGTGTGGAAATAGATGTGAGGATGGGATGAATTTAGATGATTCAGAATCTGGGATTAATCCACTTAGCGTGAAACGAAAAAGGTCCCATCCGGAAACATACAAACGCGTAAAAGGAGTTGAATACCTAGCTAACAACGGATTTGAAATTTTCGAGGGTCCTTGGACCAAGTTGGAAAGCTTCATCTTATTGATCGTTTTGGAAGTGATAAAATGTGCAGGCTTGTCACTGGTTCCTAATAACATCATTGAATTGTATAATTTCTTCGCGTTGAGTAAAGTGGTAAAAGAAATGAATCTGCCTATCTCATATAAGTCAACTAAAAGAATACTTGGAAAACTTAAATATATTAATTCCAAGCACAGCGTTTTTAAAACATTTATGGACGAGAAAATTGATCACTTTTAATGAGCAACTTAATAGACGCTAAATGCATCCGAACTAATAAAGCTCGTATATCGGCGATGTGCTACGATCCATTGTCGATGACCATTGACCAATGAAGTAGAAATGTTTCTATAGACAACAGTGGCGGATCTAGGCGTAGTCAGAATAAATTACTACAGTTTAAAATCCCAATCGCATTGGTAGATTTTTATTTTAAAATATTGTTCAGAAATCGATATATAGCCAATATCGTTGTTATTAATGTGTTTTGAATTTAAAATTTAGCTGTGTAATTTATTATGACTACCTCTATAGATCCGGTTTTTGCCCGTGGGAATTAACTTATAAAATGCTAAATACAAAACTTTTAATTTCCTAGAGAAGGGGGAAATGTCATGGTCCTTGAGTTGTAATTTAAATATTGTTATCCACATTTCTAAATAAAACCATTTGTGGGTACAAACAAATTTATTGTCATCATGTATAATGCTTATGTCAAACATCTATAGACTCGTGGGCCCCAACAGGATGCTTATAAGTATAGGCGCCTGTTCAAACTTTACCTACTATTTTGTTATGGGTGATTTCACTAGATTTGGGTCTGTGTCCCCTCAAAAAAGTGACACCATAAAAATTATCTCACCCCTAAACCTTTCTCATTCCCGTCCGGTCTGATTAATTTAGGACTTAAAAGTCCTACTGATTTTGTAGCTCACGAAGTGAATATTTTGAATATTGTGTAAGCGTTACTTTTTAAGTTTTCCACCCTGTATATATTAAATATCATGTGACTGATACCAAAGTACGAGCATGCGCATAAGCCGAATTTTCTAGTTTTGAGTTTTGACGCATAGACAGTTTACGAATTTACGATGGCAAAAAAAACGCAAGAAACGGTTGAAGACTGCAGTCTGAATGAAATATTTGAAGACGTTGAAGAGGAATTGGATGAGTTCAGGAACCCCGTCGGGACTGTCACAAGAGTCTAGCTCGACGGTTAAAAGTTCGTTGCGAAAGACGCTAGTCGAAAAAGATGGTGAAATCGGGTACACAAAAAGCAGTAATACTTTTGTTGCGATGACTAACTTTGCTATTAAGTGTACAGGCTACGTTACCACAGACATCGACTCAACAAACGCGGAAGGATACCTCTTGGATGTTTATCCAAAAAACTCTGTTCCTTCGTCCGAAAGCGAACAAAGTGATGCTACAAGCACGGCGGACGCAAGGTAAAGACCGTATGTAATAAATTATTTTATCCCTTTGAAATTGTCTTTTATGAATAGATATTTCGTTGTTTACCTTGTAGTTTGGTTTTTCTTTGACAAGTGGTATATAATAAAAAACTTATTTACTGCAAACTCAGAAAACATTATGTTTTGTGGACCCTCAACCATCGATATTTACAAATATCGACAGGTCTCGGGTCCACAAAACATAATGTTTCCTTCGTTCGCAGTAAATAAGTGTTAAGTATAGATCAAGGTTGTTCGATGGCCGTTTACTTAAAAAATTAACTAGTTTAAAATTAACTACACAAGTGAACTGGCAGTTTTTGTATTGTCGGTATTCCGTTTCGTTATATGACCGAATCGAACTACGAAACGAATTTCCAATTTTAAGATCTTTCTATTAAAAACTATGGCTATGTGCACACGTGCGTCGTTTTCAACATAGCAGCCCAATGGCGAATGGTTTTTTAATTCTTATTTTTTATATGGCGAATAATTTTTTATTTCACATTATGTCATTTACATTCTAATGTACTTGTCTATAATTTACATATGCGTGTCTGAATCACTTGTCTGAATATGTTCAGGCAATGTAAGTATTATATTATAAATATATCCTAAGGTAGGCAACTTCAATCACAATATCGACATGTACACATTCAAACACTTCCGAAAATACTTCAATTTATCCCTAAATCTAAGCGAAAATAAGAACAGAAATTAAGTCTACGATATTTTTACTATATACCGGTCAATGCGGGCACATACGGCTCTCGCTACGGCTACGAGATTCGTCAGTACTGTGTAAATATAATTTATATTTTATATTTAGTTGCCAACTATCTTATTATTATACAAATATAGCAATTGTTGTTTACGTCACAGACCGCGATATTAAACTGGATGGACGCTTTAGATTAAAACACAAATACCTCTGGGCTACCTAGGGATAAACCTCTGCAAACACAATAATAAATGCATGTTTATCCTGTCAAATATTTCGGAAATTTTATGCCTACTATTTCGAAAAATACACATAATCAAAGGCCACGGTCACTAAAAACAGTTCTCTCAAATTATTTTCTGGAAAAAAACGAGAAAATGTCAAGTTTTATTGCTTTTTAAATCACGTAGTGAGGACTACCAGGTTTTCTTAAAATGCCGTAGTCAGATGAACGACGGCTACGAGTCCATGGCGTCAGTACGAAGTATCACGAATATCACGTCAATATGACGAATCTCGTAGCCGTAGCGGGAGCCGTAGTCAACCCATGGATAGTTAAAAGACTTAGTTAAAAGATAGTTAAGAGTGATTTTATTATCCATGGTCAACCGTAGTCAAATCTAAATAAAGCTCTCCAGGGCATTTCTACGCCATTCCGCGCCATCAGCGAGTCTCTCCTTTTTTGACGAGTAAAAAATGTTTTTTTAGTTTTCCTTTTTTTTCGAGGGCCTGCCTTGCCACGAAATGTTAAAATCGCAAATTCGTAGCAAAGTTCAAAGGTTCATAAAAATGTAAACTAAGCATTTGGTTGTCTTTTTTACTCCAACGAACTTTTTTTTTTTAACTTCGCAAAGTAGCTACTTCGCTGTAGAGTAATCTAAGGGCCCACACGATTTCTCAACGTTTATTATTTTCAAAAAGCAAATAAATTTTAACCATAATATTGATCATATTCTTGGCGATTACTTAACGATAATACCTTTTTTCTGCTCTGGGGTCCAAATATTCCAAAATTTCCTTCCAGAACTTCACGTTCGGTCTGTGTCGGCCTTAAAAAGCTAGTGAGCGACTCTAGTTTTTTAAGGCTAAAATTAACTCTTGATGGACGTAATATTATTGTCACTTTCCTGATTCACATTTACACTTAATGCAAATTATCTGTAATATTGCTGTTTAGTCACCTGACTGAAATATAGGCACTTTTTGCTGATATTCTCACCCTACCTTTATAATTTTTACCACAGTGAATCATATTACTTGACTTGGAAAGACATGTCTTCACAAACAGGAATCCTGAACGTTATGTCATCCAAAAAGTTATGGACAGCTCCAAGCAAAGAGCAATATTTACCAACGTACTTAAAATCACTTTGTGATGACTATTCAGCGTCGCCTGATGCACATAGAATGCTTCCAGTGAAGGTAGGAAACAATTAATGGGAAAGAAAACATATGAAGAGCAAGTTAACGCATGCACGTGCTCCTCGCGTATGAACTTCGTTAATCTCCATCACAAATACACTTCACATGCATTTACTGCGCGTGTACCTGCGCAAAAGAAATTTGTTCTTAAAATTGCAAACTGCCAGTTCTTTAGCTACTCTTTAACGAAAAAAATGACTCAATTGACTGTTGGGCCATAATTTCGGTTCACATCCATCACTTTCGCAAACACGTACGGTTTCGTTGAAAACGATTGGTGCAGCTTGTTGTTTCCCTGCTAAACATTTGTATATTCTTTGAATTCAAATACAATAAAATTTCCCCTTAACTATTTAAGGGATTAGGTTTCCAGAAAGCTTCAGGAACTCCTACTTGGATCTTTGCCTCCAACTTCCAAGTGGAGCTGAAAGAGGGAAGAGCAAGAAGAATTCCTTCTTCTGATTCTCCTTTCTGTGTGATTGCCAGTGACGAGACATTGCTGCCTGTTAGCGAAATCGAAGGTATATATTACGTGTGTATTAACTATTAATCGATATTGAATGCACGATTTTCAAGTGTTATTTACGTTCACAATGACCTGCGTTTCGATGAAAATTTCGTCAGGCATTAGTTACCGACACAGGAATAAAAATGGGCACAAGCGGCAGACTTTCTCCAAAAAGAATCTTCTCGGGTCTATACCGGTCCATCTCCAATAGAGGGGCATGTCACCGCCTAATGTAAATGTATACAATCAACTGAAACGTTAATGATCACAAACCAAAGTACGTCTTGTTAGGGTCAGGAAAATTATTCAGTATTTTATCGTTAAGGCAAGTTTTCTATTGCAGCTCCCTGGTCTTTTTATTGCGTGTACACTTTTTGTTGTGATCTTGGTGATTGTGTTAACACCTTTAAATTCAGTTTTTCTGTTTAGGTAATCTTGATGCAGGGGAATGTTTAAAAGAGTTGATAAGTACAGAACGTGAGCTGATGGGTGCAAATTTTCTACCATCATTGCTGGTTTTGGGTGGTCTCGGAATAGCGGTCCATTTCGAGCAACTCTCCGAAGAGTTTAACGGGGTACCGTTTATCATGGCTTATGGCGCCCCAGTCTCCGGAAAGTCTTCAGCAGTCGAAGCTGCAATGGCTATCATTGGTCAAATAGAGAAAGTTGGAGGTATAATATTAATTAACATGACCACTATTTTTCATTATGCATCTAAACTTGATTTCTTTGATGAACACAATTGATGGACGTATATACCAATTAAGTTCAACATAACGTTAGCAAGGAGAGCATGTCCTGATGTTAGCTAATAATTTTTTGCTCGCCAATTTTATTTTTCTGAAATATGTCTTCAAAAAAATGTTTCACATCGCTTTCTGTAATTTAGAATGTACACTTGCTGGAGCATTAAGGAAAGTTGGCAATCAAAGTCTTCCCTTTTGGTGGGACGATGTCAACGATTTTTCTGTGCTGGAACAATTCGTTGTTGCGGGTTTTAATAAGGTAAGTAGCTATTATCTGGATGGATTATCCCAATTTCCATAAGCCAGCTATAGGATTTTCACTCGTGAACTATCATCCCCGTTTTTAGGCCAATAAAGTATCTGCTAAAACTAAAGCTGGTTCCAACAGTGCACTGACTGTGCCAATCATGACAATGAATCCGACTACGCTTACAAAGTATATAAGAAATAACAAGGAAAAGATGTTGAGGTACAGTACATATTGTAAAGACAGATCGAGCCTTTGTGATACTGGGACTGAAAGTTTGTCTCAAGAATTTTCAAAATGTATGCTTAGTAACTCCACTTTGCCGTTATAATGCCGTGATTCACTGGCTCATCAGTTGTTTGACAGCTTACAAGAAAAAAGGAATTATATTTATAAATAATATTTTAAAAGCTATAATTTTCCATATCTTTATAATTATAGAACGTTTTCGAGAACAGCTGTGATTCCATTCAGTGAACTGAAAAGAGGAAGGCAGTCATTGGCAATTTCATTAGGGTTTAAAAACCGCATGAAAAACATCTTGAAAAACCTTATAAAGAGCATTGGAATCCTGGTAGAACTACATGATGACTTCAAAACTATTCACCAAGACGATTCACTATTCAACGAGGTTATTGACACGATTGGCGAAACTGAGATCGACATCGACATGCGGGCGCAATGCAATTACGCTCTTCTTCTGTACACGACGATTAAGGTATATAAAACAAATTTATGTCTGTCGCGCGTCAAATTGTCGTAGATTAGGTAATAGTAATTTCACAACGTCACTAATAATGCGGAAAATGGTTTACCCACAATGCAGGCTGTCCTATGCATACGCTTCAATATAGTATTGAGATTCAATAGAAAATACTTAATGAATATAATCAATGCTCAGTGCTTTTGTTAACCTTACAGCAAACTTTATTTCACTTTTACTTTATCATTGATTTAGATACTAGAAAAAATCGGACTTAAAGATTCATATATGGCCGAATTAACCGAACACATGTACAGCGTTGTACTGCCGTTCTATTTCGACCTGGTTGGAGGCCATGGAAGTAGGACGGAAGAATGTCGTGATAAAGATCGAAAGAGTGAAGTTAACCCAATGAGCAAATTAATTATCGACCTTGTGCAAAAAGTAATAGCAGATCCAGAAAAGGTAAAATTTTACCGAAAACTATCAAAAATAACAATGCCTTTTCAAGATGTAAAAAAATATAGTTCCATTAAAATAAGAAAAAAAAACTGTCGCCATCCTGCACCTAATCTACCCATATCTACCTATTTCAGGGAAAGGGATTTTTCAACCCTTCCATCAACGCAAGAAAATGCGATTGCGGGAAAGTTTTCGGATTTAACGTCGGAAAAGCGCTCGCTTTCGCTGGGCAACAAGGCAAAGAAGACGCTTTTCGCATTTATGTTAGAAAGGCGTCCATCGGGTGCAATGGCGTAAAGCTGATAATCGGACAAAAACAATAGGTTGGCACCCATATAACATTAAAGTTTTTACCACGGGAATTACGTGCTTCACTTTACAAAGGTATAAACACAATCCCCATTTCCTCAGTTAAAGCTGCATACGACAACATAAGTACGACAATATTAGTAAGAAAATAATCAAGTTTAAAGTGAAGAGCGCTATTCATTTTTGTTGGGGTTTTTTTCCGCAGCTTTTAAGATATGTGATCAAGTCGAGCCCACAGATGAATTCGGTTTTACCGCAGGTGATTACGTTTATGCCCTGTTGAAACATACTTTATTCATCCATTAACGTCTCAATGCAAAAATATAAACGGACACACCATTCCAGACAGCCACAAAACTTAATTCCGCTTTTCTGTAGAATTAAATTTCAGTATATAGATGTGCGGGTATATAAGATATCTCGTTCAATGCCTGTAAAATTAAATCAGATATATATATATATATATCCTTGTCCTTTTCCAGGTGCCGAGGAAGCCTCAGAAGAAATTCCTTCTGATTATGTCATTTCAAACAGTTCGGCAGAAATTGAACCTAGAATGGACATAGGAGTCGCCATTTCAAGTGAGCTGATATTTCAGTCTATTTACCAACCCACGCATTACCGCAAAAATGCAAAAACCTATAAACGGACACACCATTTAAGTCGATACCAACAGAACTTAATTCCCCTTTTTCAGTATATAGATGTGCGGGTATATAAGATATCTCGTTCGATGCCTGTAGAATTAAATCAGAATAATCTTGACAAGTAAGAAGACTGAAGCATTATATATATATTTTATATATATATTTATATATATATATATATATATATATTGTTGAACATGATTTGCTCCAAAATAAATTTGGAGTTGCAACACAGGTAATAATATAGGCAAAAATGTTCTCCGTGTTTACTATACTCACCCTTGACGGGCATATTCAAACCTAAGAATGTAAATTTGTCCCTTTCCCTCACCAGCTCACTCGTTAAGAGTGCCTAGGTTTGAATATGCCCGTCAAGGGTGAGTATAGTAAACACGGAGAACACTTTTGCCTATATATATATATATATGTATATATATATGTATATATATATATTTATATATATATATATATGTATATATATATGTATATATATATATTTATATATATATTTATATATATATATCTTGTCCTTTTCCAGGTGCCGAGGAAGCCTCAGAAGGAATTCCTTCTGATTATGTCATTTCAAACAGTTCGGGAGAAATTGAACCTAGAATGGACATAGGAGTCGCCATTTCAAGTGAGCTGATATTTCAGGCTATTTACCAACCCACGCATTATCGCAAAAATGCAAAAACCTATAAACGGACACACTATTTAAGTCGATACCAACAGAACTTAATTCCCCTTTTTCAGTAATTACTATATAGATGTGCGGGTATATAAGATATCTCGTTCGATGCCTGTAGAATTAAATCAGAATAATCTTGACAAGTAAGAAGACTGAAGCATTATATATATATATATATTAATATATATATATATATATATATCTTGTCCTTTTCCAGGTGCCGAGGAAGCCTCAGAAGGAATTCCTTCTGAATATGTGATTTCAAACAATTCGGAAGAAATTCAACCTAGAATGGACATAGGAGTCGCCATTTCAGGTGAGCTGATATTTCAGGCTAACCTAGTGGAATTTATTGTTTACCAAATCTCGTCCACTACAGTCTGTTTCATCTTTTTTTCGTTCTCAATACACACCATATATCTTTATTTAGACAAAAAGGGACGATCGTCGTCCAGAAAAAATCCATTAAGAGATGCGCTTGGAGCGTACTTCACGCCCAAAAACACAAAGAGAAAGAAGCATTAAAATACTTCTACAACTTTGCCTTTGTGTATCTGTTATACCTATTACTATAGCCAAGTTGCGTTAGAAAAGAATGAGTGATAATATATAATTTATATAAGAATCTGTATGTAACATGAAAGTAATATTTCCACATGTGGAATCTTTTTTGGAAGTTTACTTCGTTAAAGAAATCTTTCATACATCCCATGTAGCCACTACCCAATAATGGACATATTTGAAAGTTTGTGCAGGTTTTTCATTATTGGGTGCATGTCCAAGTCCGAGGTTGAATATCCGATTATAATATCCTTCTGATATGCACTGCCACTAGAATCTAAATTTCAGTCTAAAATAGTTTATTATCCTATTTTTGGTGAAACATGTTATCTCTATTCCTTTTATGTTTAGCGGGCTCATTCTACATTCATATCTCATATTACCATTTTGCCGCGAAAAGACAATACAAAATCACTGGCAAGATGGACACGGACTTAGCCACCTTGCGGCCTTGCTCTATATATTTTTTTGAATATTAAGCAATTTAAAAAGTGGCAGGCAAACGTCTGACATGAAAAAATTAAATAAAGTGTTAAGGCTGTACGTCTTCCACTAACGCGTTTTTTATACGCACGCAAAAACTAAGTGAATAAATCGAAGGAACTTAGTTTTCTGCATATTTTAGTATGCATTAGTTGACCTAGATGTTAAAAAATAAAAATTTCAAAGCATTTAAATTTTTTTGTATGTGTACGTGCGTATAAAAAAAGCTTAAGTGGGAAGCAGCCTTTATGGAGGCCTTAGGAGAACTATGGAGGCTTATAGAGGCCTATGGAGTGCTATGGAGCTCTATGGATGGCTATGGAGTGCTATGGAGTGCTATGGAGGCCTATGGAGGCTTATGGAGGCCTATGGAGTGCTATGGAGGTCTATGGATGGCTATGGAGTGCTATGGAGGCCTATGGAGGCCTATGGAGGCCTATGGAGTGCTATGGAGGCCTATGGAGGCTTATAGAGGCCTATGGAGTGCTATGGAGGTCTATGGATGGCTATGGAGTGCTATGGAGTGCTATGGAGGCCTATGGAGGGCTAATGAGGCCTTTGGAGTGTTATGGAGTGCTATGGAGTGTTATGGAGTGCTATGGAGGCCTATGGAGGCCTATGGAGGCTTATAGAGGCCTATGGAGTGCTATGGAGCTCTATGGATGGCTATGGAGTGCTATGGAGTGCTATGGAGGCCTATGGAGGCTTATGGAGGCCTATGGAGTGCTATGGAGGTCTTTGGATGGCTATGGAGTGCTATGGAGTACTATGGAGGGCTATGGAGTGCTATGGAGGCCTATGGAGGCCTATGGAGGGCTATGGATGGCTATGGAGTGTTATGGAGTGCTATGGAGGTCTGTGGATGGCTATGGAGTGCTATGGAGGTCTATGGAGGCCTATGGAGGGCTATGGAGGTCTATGGATGGCTATGGAGTGTTATGGAGGTCTATGGAGGTTTATGGATGGCTATGGAGTGCTATGGAGTGCTATGGAGGTCTATGGAGGCCTATGGAGGGCTATGGAGTGCTATGGAGTGCTATGAAGGTCTATGGATGGCTATGGAGTGTTATGGAGTGCTATGGAGGTCTGTGGATGGCTATGGAGTGTTATGGAGGCCTATGGAGTGCTATGGAGGTCTATTGATAGCTATGGAGTGCGATGGAGGCCTATGGAGTGCTATGGAGGCGTATGGAGTGCTATGGAGGCCTATGGAGGGCTATGGATGGCTATGGAGTGCTATGGAGGTCTGTGGATGGCTATGCAGTGCTATGGAGGTCTATGGAGGCCTATGGAGGGCTATGGAGGTCTATGGATGGCTATGGAGTGTTATGGAGGTCTATGGAGTGTTATGGAGTGCTATGGAGGTCTGTGGATGGCTATGGAGTGCTATGGAGGTCTGTGGATAGCTATGGAGTGTTATGGAGTGCTATGGAGGCCTATGGAGGATTATGGAGTGCTATGGAGGTCTGTGGATGGTTATGGAGTGCTATGGAGGTCTATGGAGGCCTATGGAGGGCTATGGAGGTTTATAGATGGCTATGGAGTGCTATGGAGGTTTATGGAGGCCTATGGAGTGCTATGGAGGTCTATGGATGGCTATGGAGTGTTATGGAGTGCTATGGAGGCCTATGGATGGCTATGGAGTGCTATGGAGGCCTATGGAGGCCTATGGAGGGCTATGGAGGTCTATGGATGGCTATGGAGTGTTATGGAGTGCTATGGAGGTTTATGGATGGCTATGGAGTGCTATGGAGTGCTATGGAGGTCTATGGAGGCCTATGGAGGGCTATGGAGTGCTATGAAGGTCTACGGATGGCTATGGAGTGTTATGGAGTGCTATGGAGGTCTGTGGATGGCTATGGAGTGTTATGGAGGGCTATGGAGGCTTATGGAGGCCTATGGAGTGCTATGGAGGTCTATTGATAGCTATGGAGTGCGATGGAGGCCTATGGAGTGCTATGGAGGCGTATGGAGTGCTATGGAGGCCTATGGAGGCCTATGGAGGGCTATGGATGGCTATGGAGTGTTATGGAGTGCTATGGAGGTCTGTGGATGGCTATGGAGTGCTATGGAGGTCTATGGAGGCCTATGGAGGGCTATGGAGGTCTATGGATGGCTATGGAGTGTTATGGAGGTCTATGGAGTGTTATGGAGTGCTATGGAGGTCTGTGGATGGCTATGGAGTGCTATGGAGGTCTGTGGATGGCTATGGAGTGTTATGAAGGCCTATGGAGTGTTATGGAGTGCTATGGAGGCCTATGGAGTGTTATGGAGTGCTATGGAGGCCTATCGAGGATTATGGAGTGCTATGGAGGATTATGGAGTGCTATGGAGGTCTGTGGATGGCTATGGAGTGCTATGGAGGTCTATGGAGGCCTATGGAGGGCTATGGAGGTTTATGGATGGCTATGGAGTGCTATGGAGGTCTATGGAGGGCTATGGAGGGCTATGGAGTGCTATGGATGGCTATGGAGTGTTATGGAGTGCTATGGAGGCCTATGGATGGCTATGGAGGCCTATGGAGGCCTATGGAGGGCTATGGAGGTCTATGGATGGCTATGGAGTGTTATGGAGTGCTATGGAGGTTTATGGATGGCTATGGAGTGCTATGGAGGTCTATGGAGGCCTATGGAGGGCTATGGAGTGCTATGGAGTGCTATGAAGGTCTATGGATGGCTATGGAGTGTTATGGAGTGCTATGGAGGTCTGTGGATGGCTATGGAGTGTTATGGAGGGCTATGGAGGCTTATGGAGGCCTATGGAGTGCTATGAAGGTCTATTGATAGCTATGGAGTGCGATGGAGGCCTATGGAGTGCTATGGAGGTGTATGGAGTGCTATGGAGGCCTATGGAGGCCTATGGAGGGCTATGGATGGCTATTGAGTGTTATGGAGTGCTATGGAGGTCTGTGGATGGCTATGGAGTGCTATGGAGGTCTATGGAGGCCTATGGAGGGCTATGGAGGTCTATGGATGGCTATGGAGTGTTATGGAGGTCGATGGAGTGTTATGGAGTGCTATGGAGGTCTGTGGATGGCTATGGAGTGCTATGGAGGTCTGTGGATGGCTATGGAGTGTTATGGAGTGCTATGGAGGCCTATGGAGGATTATGGAGTGCTATGGAGGTCTGTGGATGGCTATGGAGGGCTATGGAGGTTTATGGATGGCTATGGAGTGCTATGGAGGTCTATGGAGGCCTATGGAGGGCTATGGAGGTCTATGGATGGCTATGGAGTGTTATGGAGTGCTATGGAGGTCTGTGGATGGCTATGGAGTGTTATGGAGGGCTATGGAGGCCTATGGAGTGCTATGGAGTGCTATGGAGGTCTGTGGATGGCTATGGAGTGTTATGGAGGGCTATGGAGGGCTATGGTTGGATATGGAGTGTTATGGAGCTAGTAAAATTAGGAATCATGATACACTTCAAGAGGGGTCACTTAAAGTAACTACCCACTGTGCTCACTTGTGATCACTTGCCAAACAACAAACACATATTCGTAGCATTTCATAAATATAATTTTCTAATCCACAATTATTCACAATATTCTGCATTCCAATAATTCCTATAACGGAGTCATATCAAATGTTACCAATCATCAATCTTCATAATTGCCACATTGTCAATCATCTCATTTTCAAAAGATGCTCTCCAACAACCCTACAATGAGGGCATAGCCATCTCCACAGGATCTGAATACCTGCAACCACATATAAAATAAAAATATTGACTAAAAACGATGTTATAATACAGCAGGAAAAGGTTAAGTATTAAGAGATCTCCTGGCCATATGGGATAGCTACATGGGTTGCCAATTTTTCTAAATGTGTTATTGATTCAATGATAACAAGACATACAATAACAACCACACCACAAATAAAAACCACACCACAAATAAAAACCACACTCTCAACAATTTTTCACCCCATCCATATCTAGCGAATTCTTATATTCAAAAGACCAATAAAATGGATATGGAACAAGTAGAAACTGACAGGGGGATCTGGCTACCCTGCTCCGCCTTATCGGATCATGAGATGGATAAATTCCTCAGTTCCCCAACCCACTCCAATACCCAGACAACCACCCAAGAAGTGCCAACTGTGGCAACTCGTGGCCTCATCTAGATACTCCATGTCCAGCGAAAAGAAAACAATATAACAATTGTTGTCGTCTTGGACACTTTGCTAAGGTTTGGCGCTCGATGAGAGTCCTGTCACATCCCCGTCGTCGTAGCGGAAAACACATTCGTCCGTCAGCGTCAAGCTCTGAGTCCGATGAATGGCTCTACTCAGTTTAAAGCGAACAACAAAGAAAACGTCCCATATTTCGGGAAGTACATCGCCTGACCTTACCTCAAGCGAAGGTCAAAATCAACAATGTCAATTTCACGTTCATGATTGACACCGGTGCTTCCATCAATGTCATTGATGATAAACACTTTCGTAAAGCTGGAGAGCCACGATAAACATGATCACATCACGCTTCAAAAACTAATATATGCTTATGGAAGTAGAACACCATTGCCTGTTCTTTGCACCTTTGTTAAAGTAGTCGAATCACGAGGTTGTTTGACCTCCGCCAAGTTTTATGTCGTCAAAGATGCTCATGGCTCTCTACTTAGCTACACAACTGCGCGAGAACTTGACCTTATCAAGCTTAATGTAAATTCAATCGACACAAGGGCAAAACACCCACCAACAAAACAACCTTCTCTGCAAGTGCCGTCACCGCCCCAACTGCTAAAGTCCCCAAATTTACCATCCACAAAGGGCACACCCAAAAGCTTAGCTACAACCACTTCTCCCAAAACCCATGCTTTAGTAATCCAATATCAACACCTCTTCCAAGGCATTGGGGAGATGAGTGGTGTTGAAATAAAGCTTCACATTAACCCCAACGTACCACCTGTCACACAACCAGAGAGACGAATTCCCTTCCACCTGAGAAACGAGGTTGCCACAGAATTGAAACGACTCAAGATGCAACACGCCCTACACCATGGGTGAGCCCAATCGTTGCTGCACCCAAACCAAAGAATCCCAACGAAGTTCGTGTTTGTGTGGACATGCGGCTCCCTAATTGTGCCATTTGCCAAGAAAGACACCCTTCATCTACCGTAGATGACATCATCCATTCACTGCACCATTAGGCGCAAAAACCTTCAGCAAGCTTGACCTGCGTTCTGGCTACCATCAACAAGTCTTAGCACCAGAATCACGGCACATCACAACTTTTACCACTCACAAGGGACTAAAGAGATACAAACGTCTAAACTTCGGCACTTCATCAGCTGCCGAAATTTTCCAACATACCATTCAACAAGCTCTAGATGGTATCCATGGAGCTCTGAATATCAGTGACTACATCATCATCTTTGGGAAGACTACAGCAGAACACGACAAAGCCCTGGAGGAAACTTTCCACTGTTTGAGCAAAAAGGGACTTACTCGTAACCCTGAGAAATGTGTTTTTGATAAGGAAAACCTTGATTTCTTTGGGCACACATTCAGTTCAGCAGGCATGTTACCTAATCCCAAGAAAGTTCAAGCAATACAAGATGCCACTCCACCTGCTAATACGGCCGAATTGCGTAGTTTTCTCGGTACTGTCAATTATGTCTCGTGTTTCATCTACGATTTTTCCACTCTTACAGTCCCCCTTCGCGCTCTCACTTGTCATTCCACCAAATGGCAATGGACACAGCAGCACCAACATGCCTTCAACGAATTGAAATGTCGATTAACAACCAGCCCTACCATGGCATACTTTGACCCTGCAAAAGGCTCAGAAATTCTTGTTGATGCGAGTCCTGTTGGTCTGGGTGCCATCGTAACTCAGAAAACCACTTCTTCTACTGGTGCTAGTGAGACGAAAATTGTGGCCTATGCCAGTCGCTCTCTCTCTAATGTGGAACAAAGATATTCCTAAACAGAGCGTGAGGCTCTCGCCTGTGTATGGGCATGTGAAAAATTTCACCTGTACGTCTATGGTGCACCATTCACGTTTATTACACATACAAACATTTTCAACAACCCAAAAGCCAAAGCCCGTGCTTGACTGGAACAGTAGAATCTTCGTTTACAACCCTACAACTTCGTCGTTTGTTACGAGCCTGGCAAAACCAATCCTGCCGACTATATCTCTCGTCACCGACTACAAAACCAACCCTTGCGTGAACGTAACATCGCTGAAGAATATGTGTCCCTTCTCACTACATCTGCTGTTCCATTTGCAATGACACTAGCTGAAATCCAAGACGCCATGTTAAATGACCTAACGCTACAGAAGCTCGCAGAACTTATTCATTCACAACAATGGCACTCAGTTCTGAACACTGATGGCCCATCACTTCCTGATGCTGAAAACGTTGACATAAAAGATCTCAAAGTTTTCTACAAAGTTTGCCACGAGTTGACCGTTACTGGTAACAATGACACTATCCTTAGAGATTCTCGCATCGTGATGCCTGTCAATCTACGTCACAGAGCACTTCAACTAGCCCATGAAGGGCACCAAGAATTAATAAAAACTAAACAGCTACTTCACGAAAAAATATGGTTCCCTCGCATTGACAAACAAGCAGAATTAATGATCAAACACTGTCTACCCTGTCAAGATGCAACTCCTGAAAAAAAAGTGGAACCACTTAAAATGTCACCTCTACCATCTGGTCCTTGGCAAAATATTGCTGCTGATTTTTATGGACCTCTTCCCACTGGACAAACACTTCTGGTCGTGATAGATGAATATTCACGCTTTGTTGAAGTTGAAAATGTTTCCTCCACTTCCACTATGTTATACCTAAATTTGACAAAATTTTCGCCACCCATGGCATTCCAGAGTTATCAAAGAAGATAAAGGTCCACCTTTTACGAGCCATTTCTTCAGAGTCTTCGCCAAGGAACTTGCTTTTCAACACCGGAAGATTACATCCTTATAGCCGAAGGCAAACACAGAGGCTGAGCGCTTTATGCGCACTCTTGGGAAAGCTATTTGTACTGCACAAACTGAGCAAAAAAATTGGCAGAAAGAGCTTCATAAATTTTTGCGAAACTATCCCTCCACCCCTCACTCAACCACAGGAAAATCACCAGCAGCATTATTAATGGGATGCCGGATCAAAACCAAACCTCCCAAAATACGCACTTTGCATTCCACTTGTTCTACCATTTCCAGTACTGATGCTGAAACCACCCTATACATCAAACCAACCGATTGCATGCCTCTCCTACATAACAATTTCCAAACGCCTGCAAAAAGGGCCTCATCTACAGCCAAATGTTAAGATACAGGAGGATTATCACTAAAGATGAAGAGTTTCATCAGAAAGCTCAAAATCTAAGAGTAGCCCTCATAGGAAGGGGCTACCATGACAAGGATATCCTACCACACATTTACAAGGCTGCTACATTCACTTAACGCACACTCCCATTTGTCATACCAAACAGTCCAGACCTAAAACCACTATGCCGCATTCTCCTACAACACTGGCAATACATCCAAAATGACCCCACTCTATCCCAAATATGGCCAAATCATTCAGTTGTGGCTTATCGAAGACACAAAAACCTAAAAGAACATTTTGTATGCACCAAACACATCTAACCATTAAGTCACAATACCACAACACACCACCCACAACCCTAAGAAACCTCAACACCAACCCCCCTATATAAAAAAAACAACCTTCAGATAATACCACACATTATCTCACCCCATCAATTAAACCAATGGGCCATCCCAAATCACCTTTGATCAAAGATCAAATATCTCCATCACCCAGAAACGACTTACAGAACCAGCTCCATCAAGCGACAACCAACAATTCGAAAAAGCACACCCATGGAGACCACATGGAAGTCATTCACCGAACTACTACAAACCACCTGCAGCCACGTTGATAAATCTGGACCCCTTAGACAACACAACCTTGCCACAAATAAACATTTAGAATCACATAAACAAACAATATGTACAAAAAATACATTCAATAATGGCATGGATGGCAGACAATCAAACCATACAATGCCGGCCATAAACATACAGTTGTACAAATAGTTATCATAATATTCAACCACCATCACATGGCAATATCATGTAAATAATTCATTTGATTCGCTCACCGAGCATTGTTGTAAATACAACATACGTTCAGTCTCTTCAATCACAACTCTGATATAGTTTCATCACCACATCCAATTATAATTCCACAATCCGCCTTGAAACAAACACACACATGAGTTGAAATATCGCTCCGAACATTCTCCAAAGGGAACTCGTAATTATATACTTCGAATACACTATACGTCATTAAACCGACTGCCATTTGCAACAATTCAAAAATCCACTACCTACCTCTCTTGATCCTCTGGATCCATCAAACTGTCCCCTTATCCTCGCCAGTGCTTTCACCATCCCTTTCCTGTGCTTCCCACAACGTGGACACACAAACCACACAACCCAATTTTTTAAACGCGACCCTAACCCCAACCTTAAACAAAACCCAACCGCACAACCACATACAACTCCAACCGCAAGATCGGTTTCCGAGGCCTAAATTGCTATATTTTTTTTTTAAAAATAGCACCCTCCCTAACACCATCCCCCCCCCCCAAAACAAATTCGGCCTCGCTTTCACAATTCACAACCTCAATGTCACACAGCACACTCATTTTACATTTCTTGTGCTTTAACACTAAAACAATACTTATAGGCCTTTATGCCGAGTGGACGTGCCTTTTGAGCTCTGCCAAAATTTCTGTTTTTTTTCTTTTAATGATATTATTATGACTGAAGTAAAAGCTCTGCGAAAAGAAAATCAAGATTTGAAGAACCAAGTGGAGCAATTATCGAAGGAATTTAAGAATCTGAGTGCTAAAATTGCCTCTGAGTCGAACCAGCCGATGTGTGAAGTTGAACAAGATCGCTCGATTCAATTTCTTAGTGACAAATACGATGACTTCCTATTATCGAATGCAACAATAAAGAAGGAACTTGATCGTCTCACCCATCGGCTAAATGAAATCGCAAATAATGCTCAGAGAATTGAAAAAGCCCTTGATGATATTGAAGCGTACAGCTATCAGTACAACTTAAAAGTTATTGGCGTGCCAGAAATCATCGGGGGAGAATCAGCCCTAGACACAGCAAACCTTTGCTTGAAGTTGTTTACAAAGATGGGGGCCAGTACGTCAATAAATGATATAGACATTGCCTATAGAGTACCTATAAGAAATTCAAATGTTAACAAGCCGAAGCCGATTGTGTGCAAGTTTACCAGGCGATTAGCAAAGGATGCACTCATGCAAGTCCGTAACGAGGCAAGGAAAATCAAACCCTCGCAGCTGGGTTTCAACCCCGAGCTAGATGAGCAATGCGATGTTATTAGAGTTTTTGAACATCTTACACGAAAGGCTCAATCTTTACTCTTTGAAGCTAAGAAATTCCAGTCAGCTCATAATTATTCCTATTGTTGGGCAAAATCTAACTCGGTATACCTAAGACAACGAGATGGCTCACATGCGATCAAGATTGTTGAGCTGGATGATCTTAAGAAACTTACAGAAGGATTCTCAAACACTTATTAGGATACAGATAAGTATCCCTAAATTTTGTTGTGTGTTTAAACTTGTATCGCGAACCTTTAGTCTAATGGCTCTGGCTTATAAAGAGCAATGTAAAGAAAACAAGAAGTATTTTTCTTTATTGCCATATAACCGTATAACATATCTCAAGTGCATGGAAGCTTCAATAATAGTTTACCTAATGCATTACCTTCAAAAAATACCCTAGATTCATTACCTAGCCTATTTGATGTTAATATTTTTAACTTAAGTGCCACCTTTGATAATGATATTAATCCTGATCGAAACTTGCATTCATTAGTTCGGCATGACTGCCGTTACTTTTCGCCGCATAGTTTTCAAACTCTCGTTTTCAAACCATTTTGCAATTTGCAATTTTATCATTCTGAAGACAGAGCAATCGAACCCTGTTTAAAGTTCAAGTCAGTCCGACCACCCCGCAAATCAGTCGAGATAAGTCCGGTAAATTCAAACTGATTAATCGCAATGCAAGAAATGGACTGATTTGGCCCCTTAAGGTGCAAATCAGTCCGGCCACCCCACAAATCAGTCAAGATAAGTCCAAATGGCTTATCGACCAATCAAATGAGCCGGCTGACCCACCAGATTCTGCGAGTTTTTTGTGTTTTACCGCTGCTCTGGATGAAAGAATATTGCTTTTTAGAAAATGAACGCTTTAACTGGACTATGATTTTAACCAGACACAGCACTAAAATGCGGTGCTCGCAATGCTTGCCTAGAAATAAAACGTCCGCTCATTTCTAACGACATCACCAACTTACATTCTCCTGTCGGCCGCAGCCTGGTTGGTTGGTACTTAAGGTCAAAATTGCGCCGTTTTAAAATCTTCAGAAATAAAATATTTAGGCTGAAAATACTATCTAAAAATACTATCAAAATGAAGAGAAACATGAGACGAATAAACTGGTGTAGAGCCGGAACCTAGAAAAGCAACGATACAGAAGTCAAGGATTTAGCATACTGCATTTTTAATTTGTTTAATAATTTTGAGCGATTTGTCATAAAGCTAGTTCGCTTATTGAAACTATACTTTAAAACCTTTGAAATAGAATATATTTGGCTCAAAGTACTGTAAAATAAATCGTAATGTAAGACCGATCCACTTATTTAAGGACGAAAATTAAAAGAGAAAACCAACCATATGAAAGATATCAAAGACCAAACTTACTATTACTAGTAAAGTATAGCATAGTAATTTTGAGCGATTTGTCAACAATTCAATTTCGTTTGTCTTTTAAACGTCATAAATCGCTGCGAATACGTATAAGTATAATTTCTTACGCTGAATCGAATGGTGGTATTTTTGTCCTTCTTGGGTGCATAAAAGCAGAGATACACGCAATTATCAGAGTTTGAGATTGAAATTGAAAAAAGAACGTTCCTTTAAAAAAGGAATTTGGCAAACGTACAACAAGATTATTAGTAATAATTAAGAAAAAATTCCAAGCATGTGCAAGGAATTTTTACTAGGCGATTAAGGAAACGTACAAACAAACTCACAGGCAGAATATAATGCAGTGCCAAACTTGGCGCGGGCACTGCAATTCTTATTACAATCTTGAAAGGGTTGATTATTCATATTTCAAGATAAATTTGAATATTTAATTATCATTTTTACTACCAAAAATACGTAAGTCGCGCGACTGACTGGACTTACCCTAGATCCGCCCCTGCTTACCCCAATTCAATCAAAACTTAATCGAACAGCATAAAAAGAACGGTTTATTTCATTATTTGTTCCTCTTGGAGGAATTGCCCTATCATGCAAGCAAAATCAAATTGGGCATCGGAAAATTAGCCAAAGCTGTACACCACAACTCTTGGGAGACAAGACTGGGACATAGATAAATGCCATCACATACACATTTCAAATACTACTATATTTTGCGCTATTACAGACCTGCGACAACCAATCGATCAATCAATTTATTTTGCCAATAGTTAGCGAGAAAAAAAAAGGAAGAAAATATTTACACAGAATGAGTAAAATATAAATAAAGGCAAGGTAGCCCAAAAGAAACCAAAAGGCTTATTTATATTGGGTGCCTTTGTTAATATACAAGCAAATAGATCTGGAGGCAATCAGTCACGAAATATATAAATTAATTAATTACAAAATTATTATTAATTACAAGAAAATCACAAAGAACAAAAAGTAAACACAGCAAACTAATAGGTATCTAATAAGAGAATTAAGCAAGGAATTATCAAATCAGAAGTAAAAGAAAAACAGCCATGTTCGTCATCGAGACGATATTAAGACAAAAATAAGAAATGCTTTAATCCACTCCGGAATAGAGAAACACTTGACGCATCTCGAATATCATCATCAAGGGTATTAAAAAACTTCGGAGCTTGAAAAGTAGCTGAAAATTTCCTGATATTTCTTCTACAAAAAGGTATATGATACAAATGAGAGAAACGAGTATCATATTTATGAATTTGATTCATACGAGAAAATAAATTATCAAAAGTACTAGGAAGTAAATTATTACGATATAAATACATAAATTTACCAAGATGATACAAATAATTTTTTTCAAATTTTAGAATCTTTAATTCACTAAAAATCGAATCGAAGCGTGCATTAAATGGTTCTCTATTCAAAATTCTCACAATACGCTTTTGAAGCAAAATAATATGTTTTAAATTTGATGGGTAAGTGAAACCCCAGACAGTGATACAATACTGTAAATAGGGATACACTAGCGAATAATATAATTTACATAAAGACGATTTTGAAAGAAAAAAACTAGCTTTGTATATAATACCAATAGATTTCGATATTTTCCTAGCAACATGAGAAATGTGAGGTTTCGAGGAAATATGTTCGTCTAGGATAATACCAAGGAAAACAGCCTTTTTAACCCTATCAATCACACAACCATTTATCTTTATAGACAAATCATTGTGCAGTATTCTTTTCTGTCGGGGTTTAAAAATCATATAATTAGATTTCTTAATATTTATCGAAAACCTATTAGCCTTGAACCACTCAGATAACCTTTCAATCTCACAATTAACTATATTCGTCAAAGATGAATGTATTCGTCAAAGGTGACATGTCATCATGGTGGTCGGATGTCTATGATTTCGCTCCGCCATTTTTTGACACTAAATAGCTATTATGGCTACTTTAGTACAACTTAAAGAGCTCTTGAAGAAAGAACTAGCACCAATACACCAAAAGCTATTGCTTATGCAGAATACATTTGAAGAATTAAATAACACGGTAAAGTTTTTATCGGATAAATATGACGAGTTACTGAACTAAATCAAGTCAACTAATGAGAACGTTCAATGCCAAAATGCTAACATTAAGAGCATTACAAACAATTTGAAAGAAGTTGATCAACGTTCGCTACAAGCCACATCTCAAATAGAAGAATTATCACAATATCTACGACGAGATTGCTTGGAAATAACTGGCATTAAGGAATCAACTAATTGCTTGGCAGATGACATTGTTAAATCGGTCGGAAAGGCTATTGGCGTGCCCGTGAATGTGGAAGATATAATTGCCCATCCTTTGCCTACTTATAATACCAACGCACCGCCAAAACTCATCGTTAAATTCACTCGCGGATCTGTTAGGAATAATTTTTGTTTCAAACGAAAGAACTTGGCAAATGTTAAAGCAAAGGACCTGCCAGATCTATCACTAAATTCCTCAAACAAAGTTTTTATATCCGAATCATTAACGCCCTACAGAAAGAAACTTTTTGGAAACGTCAACCAGGTACGAAAGAGGTTAAACTGGCGATTTATATGGACCAACAATGGGAAAGTCTATACTCGAGAATCAGAAAATACACCATATTCGCGTTCGAGACGGAAGACGATTTTTCAAAGTTTGAAGCAAGTCAAGCGTCAGGAAGGCAATTAAGACCGCGTATTCTATGAAGCATTTAGGTATAATCAAGTCTATTATTATTTTATTATTTAAATTAAAGATATGCTAACTAATGAGTGCCGATTATTGTAAAGAGCTGCCATTCTTTGATTTAAATCACCAGGAGTTCCTCAGAGTAACAGGGGCATGGCTTGATTCTAACCTACATTCTTTGCTAGAAACTAATGACTTATTTAAAGATATAATCAAAAGTCCTGAAGGAAATTTTGATCAAGAAAATGCAATAGAAAATTATATTGAATCAAAATACTACAGTGTTAAAAAAAACCGGAATTCTAATTGACCACTCTAAGAATAAAAACGGTTTTTCTATTTTACACTGTAACATGCGAAGTTTACCAAAAAATATATTATTATTGGAAGAACTTTTGTGCTCACTTAAGGAAATACCAAAGATCATAGCCGTTTCTGAAACAAAATTAAAAGAAAATAATTTATACAACATAAACTTCGATGGCTATACGTTTCTGGGGTCTAACTCGAAAACATTCGCTGGAGGTGTAGGTCTCTATGTGGATAAACAACTAGAGTTTCTTCAGAGGAAGAGTTTAGAAATATGTTTGGAAGGTGTCGAATCCTGCTGGATAGAAATTGAAAATAAAAACAAAAAAACACTGTAATTGGTTGTTTTAGACATCCAATCTTGAACTCATAAGGAATACACTAGTGACGCTGAATAACAAAGGTCACAAAGTTATATTAATAGGCGATATAAATATTAATTTCTTACAGTACAATGTAGATAATTTCACATCCGAGTATCTTGATATGATTCTTGAAATGGGATTTATGCCGTTGATTACAAAACCTACTCGTATAACCTACTCGTTTTGTTCTTGCAAGTTCTTATTTCAACATATGTGCGGTTGTAAAATGATAGCATATGAGATATATGCAAATCGAGAAATTTTTAATTTGAAAAAAAATGAGTTTAAGTTATTGCAGCGATTGGCGGTTTTCGATTAATTTCTCAAAAATTCAATTGAAACAAATTGAAAAAATTTATATCAATCATCTTGAATTATTTGAGACTTTTTTTTCCGCATGCAACTTTAAAACAGTTGATTTTGTATATATAATTTTTAAGGAAATTTCCGTGACAAATCTTTCTCGTTTATTTACTTTTTTAGCATTTTGTAAATTTATTATTACAAAAGTTGGGTATTTTATTTTTTCGCGCAAACACAAAAAAGAAGAGATAACCAATCGAATTGGTTATATTTTATCGGGTATAAAACGGAGTGAATCATTTGATGTTGTCATTCGTGTTGCGTTTATGCTTGTTTTGTTGTTTAGTCTTATATATCGCTTTAAGCTTTTAAGATGGAATTAATTCAGAAGCCTGATGTTTTTGTTAAGGATAATGCTATTGATGAGTTGCATTATCTAACGTCTTTTGGTCGACAAAATGATCGGAAAGTTGTCTATCATGATTCCTTCCGAGGTTCTTATTTCTTAGCAAAAGTTTTTCCTTATAGTTGCGATACTGATTGTAAACAGTTTCGACTGTATCCTCATGCACGTGTTGCTGTTTCACTTTCGCAATTAAAAGAAATACGAAAGTGGTTGCAACACGGATCAACTGATCTATCTTTAAAAAATGGATCTGTTGCTGATAAATTGATCGAGGAGTTTGTTGATCGTGGAAAAAAGAAACGACTTATTGTTCAAAATGACAACTTTGGGTACTACTTAACTACGCAATATGCTGCTGATTCCATCACGAAAGACCGTGTTATTGATGTCGATAGTGAAACTAGGGAAGATGATGGTGAGGAAATGGTTGTTACAACACCGCCGCCACCACCACCATCGGTTGAATGGAAAGATGCGTTTGAGAAATTTTATTTCGGATTATCAACGGAAAAAGGGGTGATTGTGAAGGCTTTATCAAAGTACATTCAGCATAAAGAAGGAAAGGAAACAGCGCCACGAAAACGAAAGCGTAAAGTTGCAGCTCTTGACGAGGAGGAGGAAAATGAACAAGATGATGATGATGATTGTGTTAGCGAGGTTGAGAAAGATTATAACTTTATTAATAGTGTTATTTTAGCGGGAATGAAATTGCATGGGGAAAAAGATGTTGTTGATGAAGTTATAAAATATTCAGATTCTTTGTCTATTGCATGCGGGTGCAGCTCAGATGATCTGCAAAAATCTATCATGTATGCTGGTGTTCGACATGAACAGATGTTAGGAGATCGTATTGATGCGATTTTTAATTCGGTATGATTGTTTTTTAGATTGTAAGAAGTAATGCCAGCGAAAAAGAGGAAGTAAAAGTTTTGACATTGATTTAATAAAGAAAGCATCTCGATTATTGAAAGGGGAGACATTAAGTAGTGATGACTTACAAAAATATAGATTGCATGAAAAAACACAAAAGTCGTATAAACGATTAAAAATAGATGTTAATGCTAGAAATAAACAATGGTCAATAGATTTAGCTGAAATGAATGATTTAGCAAGATATAATTATGGTTATAAATATTGGTTAGTTTGTATTGATGTTTATTCTCGATACGTTTTTTTGAAATTGTTGAAGAATAAAAGTAGTAACAATGTTGGGAAGAAATTTGAAGAAATCTTACATCATAGCGGAGAAATTCCTGAGAAAATTCAAAGCGATGAGGGAACTGAGTTTCAAAAAATTAGAAAGGAATTAAGTAAAAAGTATAATTTCGAATTATTTCATACTTTTAATCGTGAAATTAAAGCATCGCATGTTGAGCGTGTTATCCAAACATTGAAGACAATGGTTAGACGTGTTATTTCTGTCACTAATAATTTTAATTATTCAAAATATATTCATGTGGTTGTTCAAAGATACAATGATTCTCCCCATAAAGCACTTTTTAATAATTCTCCTTATGATATATATTTTGATAGAAAAAAAATACCGATTGAAAAAAGATTATTAAAGATTTTTAAAAATCCCTCCATTATTCATTCTTTTTTAAAAAAGGACAAAAAGTTAGAATTGCACGTGCGAAAAATTCAGTGTTTGAAAAATCCAGTTTGCAAAGATGGAGAGGGGAAATTTTTAAAATTAGTAAAGTTTTTGTCACTGATCCCATAACATATGAAATTACCGACTTAAATAACGAGGTGATAAAGGGGAAGTTTTATAGAGAAGAATTACAAGTTGTGTAGAAAAATTAAAATGACAACGAGAAATTTGTTTATTCCTAGCAATTGTCCGGGGGAAAATAATTTTACAAATGATTTTGTTATGTCTCTTATCACCAATTGATGGTGTAAATAATGATGTACGAATGGAGGTTGTGAATGTATCGTATCCAAAGTCTATTATTAACATTGTAGATGATGAATTTTATTTTAGTTTTTCTTTTTCCTACAATTTCTTTTTCCTACAGCTCGAAATCCACCCCCAAATCAAGTGATCGCGATGGATCCAACACCAACGGAGAGATCAACTATGGCGCAATTCACTCCGATTCAATCCGATCTTCTCTCACGAGCATTTCATGGCGAGGGAAGCGGCAAAAACACCATCGCCATGAAACAAACTATTGAAAAACATTCGGATGAGATTAGTAGCGAAAACGATATCGAAAGTCTGTTTGCGGAAATTAGTGATTCGGATGATGAAATCGAAGAAGAAGATGAAAACGAGAAAATGGAATCAAACAAACTAAACGAAGAATTAAAAAAAATAAAATCGGAATTCACAGAACACGAACTTCGTTTATGCTCAACCAAAGGGTATACAAAAAAAACAACCAAAGTCTACTCGCAAAATAGAAATAATTACCCGATATTAGTGTACGATCAACGTTCCTTCTCAGCAATTGCAAATCTCTCCTGCGAACTTCGAGATCGCCTCAATGAAAAAAAAAAGATACTTAAAGCAATATTAATCAAGGTATAAATTATGTGAGACACCGAAATGAACTAAAAACCAACCAATTAAAGAAAAAAGTTGTAAAAAAATAATATCATTTTTTATTCAATTTGTACATATAAATATAACCTCATATCATTACTCTTTTAATAAATCTTTATATTACAATGTGTGATCCTGTGATTTCATTTCGCGAAGACAAAGGGGAATTTGAATACTTCTTTTTACAAATGCAATGCAAAGAAAAGGAATTTATAGAAGAAATAAAACAAATCTTCCTACAAAAACACGAGACAAATCTATCACTATTCAACGAAATTATCGTTGTCGCATACAAAGAAGCTGAAAAATACTTCATCAATTTTTGCATTCAAACATACTTCCCAATCACAATGAAAGATTGTGAACATGAGATCAACGAAAAAATTATTTCAAAAATATACGGTATTAAAGGTAGCATTATTGCAAAACAGGGAGAACTAGATAAAGCCGAACAGTTCAAATTCTGCTACCCGGATCATTTAAAAGCCGTGGATTTTTTCAGACTGTCAGACCTTAAAGAGCTAGTACTTGGATCAAGTGTGTGGACAGCGAAAAACCAAAGAGAAATCAAACTAAAAAGTCGACAATGAATGAATTTAAAAACAAGATCAACTTTAAAAGGGATAGTGAAACCACATTGGAAGAAGACGTTAAAATGAAGAAACTATACTACGGAACATGCTACAATCATGAATTTAAAGAAATTAATCCGGGCACATGCATTATAACAACTTGCTATGACACACGTTGCATTGAAAACACCTCAGCTTTAAACACGGAACATCAACATATTATTTCAACTAAAAAATCATTTGAGATGGTCTGCAAAAACGAACAAAATGCATATTATCCGCTTGACACAGAAAAACTCTTTAAATTTATAGAATTCATGATTGAAAATGAAACAAACTTATATCACACAAATCTTTCGCGAACACAATATTTCAACCTACTTCTACTCTTATCCGAATATGAGTTTGAGCAAAAAAATAGCTGCGATTGGATGGTTCAGTTGCTAAAGGCGTATGATGATATCGATTTGGAAATAGATGAATATCGCTGGAATTGGTTCAATGCGTGGAAATTGTGAAATAAACCAAGCGCAAAACAATTCCTGATGAAAAAAAGGGAAAAAAATCATGGAGTAATTTCACAGATTGTATGATGATTTCAACAAATGATGACCACGCCCTACCAGCAGTAACGCCGCCAGAAAGAAAAAAACGAAAATTGAAAAACCGCGAAAATATTCATTAAGAAAAGGAGAAAAATGTTTGTGGAAGTAACGGACACATAGTTTATAAGGATAATAAAACAAACGGACATATCATAATATCGAAAAACATTCCGTAGAATAGAATATATAAGACAGAATGGTAATGGCCGTACTATATAAATTAACCTTTCTTTATCATGGAAATCAAAACACAAGCACAACTTTCAATGAGAACAATTTTATAAAACTTATAAATAAATTAAAACTAGAAGGCGCGATTGAAGAAAGCAAATACGATCTTTTTCGCGACTTTATCATCATAGAAGAAAACAGAACAATATTGCTTCCCGAGAAATACGCAAGAAAAATCATATCAAGAGAACAAAAGGTACAAAAGAACATTAAAGACAGGAATCTTTCAGCAGTAAGAATATCAAAAACAATCAATGTATAAAGATTATATTGTAACATCAGTATAATAATATTGGCAATGTATATGAGATATATTATATAATACGTAAAAAACTATTCATATAAAAAAGGTGTTAAAATAATACTAAAAAAAGTTCAATTTGTCCTTAACCAAGTACTGAATCTTTGCGGCACAGCTAGAGCGTATCCACGCCTTCCTTATTTAACCAATGCACACGACCTTGATTAAACCCTAAACAACACATCATGCTTTAAGGTTTTAAAAATAAAACTGCCTATACATATAGTCTTATGGGCAGCTAGAAACCAACCTTAATATAATATTTGTTCAATTTCTTCTACTTGTTCCGCGGTCAAGTAGGCGCGCATTTGCTCGAACGAACATCTCTGGCTACATAACCACATGCAACAACACGGTATCCGACGCATTCTAGGTCTGTACTCTCGCCTTCCTTGAACCAATGCACCACCCACCGACACTTCTCGTCTTCACACCGTCTCATTTTCTTTATTCTATTGATTTTCATAGTAAATCGTTCCAACAACTCCAATAATTTGATATTCATTCTGGACACGAGTACCGATCAAACAGCGCTTCACTTGCAATGCGAGATTTAGTAAACACAGTTATATTTTATCACGACAGTGATATCCGTCAACGCATCGATTTTCTCAATTTTTTTCCCACCTTCAATCGATTCGCATTAATGTCGTTTAGCGAACATAATCAACTAACATTAATATCACGCGTAAGTATTATTACACCTCTAAGCACTGAACCCGCGGCGCACTCTTTTTTGACATTATTCGCATTTTTTTTGTCTACACATACACTGGAATGCCATCGTCACCGATGAACGCATCGGTTTTCTTTTCTCCTCACCTTTGAATCGCATTAATCTCGTTTGGCAAACATAATGAACTCATATTAACTCACTGCCGACAGATCGGATGACATTTGGAAGTGGTTTGCTGATTATAACTTGCGATTCCTGTTCGAATACTTGACCGATTTTAACAAAAATGGGCGCACTTTAAAGAAGAAATTGTCCTCAGTAGATACATGTTTTTTTTATATAAATATGTTGTCAATTCGCTAAGATATTCACTTTAAAGTGCATGTGCTTTTTATATTATTCAATATTGCACATCAAAGCGGCCTAATCCTTAAAATATTGCCCAAAATGCAAACGAACACCGGTTGCAGTGGTTTAGTTCACATATTCAGGATTATTTTGATATCTTTAGCGTCAAAATCGAGCCTTTAGAAGATTTTTGCCGTTTTTTTATATAAACATACATTGATGATATGAATTTCGCGTCACCGGCGATAATATTTCACAATAATAAAAATATCGAAAAAAAATTCGGGCAAAAAAAGCCGAAAATCTGCCCCCTAGGTCCAATGTTACATCAGAAATCGATTTCCGGGGTCAAATTTACCCTAGGGGGAAGGCATTAGGGAGTTTTGTCACATTTTCCAACCGCATGACAACATTCCGAGCATGCAGTAAGAATGCGCTTAGCAACAATTATCGCTTAGAACTTATAAAATGCTATTTTCTCCGCTTCTTTTGCACATCCTACCCTAACAATTACTCAGAACTATAACAGAATGATAGTATGTGAAATTCAGACATTTTAAAGAACACAGAGCACAAAAAAAAGCGAGAAAATACTGAATTTCTAAAGTAATATGGTTGCTATGGGGAGTAATTTGAGATAACAAAGCAACATATTATTTGATTCATGTTTTGACTTATAATACAAATGCAGTTTATTACTATATGCAGGTTTTAAAATACTATTTAAATCGTCTTTTCAAGCTCTATCGTTTGGTGGTATTCCAGGGTCTTTAGTCCAAATACTTGCTGAGATATTTAATGTTTTGCTTTTCCTGACAATATTGTCGGGTTGAATATCCACTTGACGACAATGAGTTAATTAATTAGTATCATAACCCGCGGCGCGCTCTTTTTTGACACCCGGCTAATCGCAATTTTTTCGTCTACACATACACTGGAATGCCATCCACACCCATCAATTAATACACTGTCTTATTCTTATTGACCTTCATGACAAATCGTTTAATCACCTGCAATAATTTCATATTCATTTTGTAAAAAAGCATCAAACCAGCGCTTCACTTGAATTGCAATGCGAGATTTACTAAACAGTTTTATTTCATCACGTCAGTGATATCCGTCAACGGATCGGTTTGGCTCAGGTTTTTTCCCACGTTTAAATCGCATTAATCTCGTTTGGCCAACATAATGAACTAATATAGGTATAACGCATAATTATTATTAAACCTGTGAACTTTATTGCCCTTCATGACAAATCGTTCAACAACTACAATAATTTCATATTCATTTTGTAAAGAAGCATCAAACCACCGCTTCACTTGCAATGCAAGATTTACCAAACACAGTAGTTTTATTATATTACATCAACACATTTTTTTTCGTCTACACCGATTTACTTCGTCTACACTGGAATGCCATCGTCACCCATCAACGCATCGGTTTTCTTTTCATCTCACCTTTGAATCACATTAATCTCGTTTGGTAACATAATGAACTAATATTAGTATCATGCATAAGTATTATTAAACCCGTTCTCCCCTGGGCGAATTTATTCGCGCGAACAGAAAAAAAGTAGGAAGCGATTCCACTTTTTCGCAGCGAATTTATTCGCAAACCGATTATATCACCGGATTTCAGATATCACTTCGCGTCCCGCGAAAAAATTCGCCTAGTGGAAAACGGGCTTTAAACGTGTAAACCGGTAGAAAAAAAGTAGGAAGCGATTCCACTTTTTCGCAGCGAATTTATTCGCAAACCGATTATATCACCGGATTTCAGATATCACTTCGCGTCCCGCGAAAAAATTCGCCTAGTGGAAAACGGGCTTTAAACGTGTAAACCGGCGACGTGGTCTTTTTTGACACTGATCGCAATTTTTTTGTCTTCAAATACACTGGAATGCCATCGTCACCCGTCAACGCACTTTTTCACAGTCTCATTCTCTATATATTTTCATGACAAATCGTTCAACTAACTCCAATAATTTCATACTCATTTTCGCAAGAAAGCATCAAACAACCGCTTAACTTGCAATGCGAGTTCTACTAAACACATTTTAATTTTACTACGCTATCGTTACCCGTCAACGCTTCGACTTTTTCCCCCACCTTTGACCCGTATTGACGTCTTATGTATTAAGTATCATGAACATATCACGCATAATACACGTGTGAACAGGCACACTCTTGTGTTTTTTGACACTGATCGCAAATTTTTCGTCTTCACATACACTGGAATGACATGGGCAGACGTCAACGCACTTCTTCACATCCTCTGTTGTCTCATCCTCTTTATTCTATTAATTTATATGACAAATAGTTCAAGCAACTGCAAAAATTTCATATTCGTTTTTGCAAGAAAGCATCAAACAACCACTTAACTTGTAATTCGGCTTTTACTAATCACATTTTAATTTTACTACACCATCGTCAACCGCGACAGTGATATTTTCCCCCCGCACCTTTGACCCTGCTATGACGTCATTCGGCGAACATGACACCACCATCATCACGCGCACAAGTATTAGCGCGAAGTTCAAATTCACTCAGTCGGCTCAACCAAGGCTTCGGGTAACATCTCCTTCGCTCCGTCACCACACGCTGACGTGTGACCTGTTTACCATTAACTTGATTTAATTAAGTTAATATCTTTAATACAGGTCACATGACACGCAAACGTGAACCAGCACACTTCCTTTTTTTCACACTGATCTCATTTTTTGAACAATCTGGACGGTTAATGTTACGGTACCCCCGTCCGTAGAGCATGATTTCTTGCGTAAACAGGATGTGACATCACTTTTTGTAATACTAAAATATAATAAAAGTGTGCTGGTTCATGCTCCCCCCCCAAAAAAAAAAAAATCACATCTACTACTTCATTGCATTTTTATCACGAAATACTATATATGCATTGTCATCCCTATCCAACAATTGTGATCGAGTAAATACAAAATAAAGGCAAATGATCAGAAATATCCAAAAGCAATAAACCATTAAAAGAATAATTATCTGAGTGATTGGTAAATATGTTATCGATAATCGTAGCAGTACGTGACGTTATTAAAGGAAAAACATATAACCAAACATAATATTTAGAAATTCCGCAGTAGGTTGATGACTATGGTGATTCAGAAGATTCAAATTAAAATCACCCATTAAATAACAGATTTTGTTTTCCTTGGAAATTATTCCCATGAGAGTATTAAGGCTATTAATAAACCCATCTACGTTTTGGTTGGGTGGCCTGTAAACAATATCAACAATCATGTTTTCCCCTTTTTGTTAGTTATTATTTCTATAAACAGGGATTCGACACATGAATACTGAGGGAATCTTAAATCCTTACGTAGTTTATATTCCAACTCAGTACTTAAATATAAACGTAAACGGCCTCCAGATCTATCATTTCGGTAGCTATGTACAAAATTATATTCGTCAATATCAACGGCATGTGATGAATCTTGTAACCAAGTTTCAGAAATACCAATAACCGAAAATTTATGGTTAACCAAGAGAAGTAAATTTGTTAGACTGTCAAAATTTCGTCTAAGACTTCAAATATTTAAATGAAAAAAAAGATAAATCTTCTGGATATGCACAATTGTCTTCAATGCCAATGGTTTTACTTAAACCACTCTCTGTATAATAATCACAACTGCATATATCAGAATAAAATTAGAGTCTGGATCAATATTTTGGGATAACAATAAATTTCTGTAATTATCAAGAGATAAAGGATTAAACTTTAAGCAAGCGAGTCTGTCTGCATTTAGATTCACCCTACCGTTTGTCTTCTCGTACATAGCTAATTCAAAACTGTCATCATCAAGCTGATTAAAAGGCAATTCACACATGTTCAACGAAGCGAATGAAAGATAGTATTAATAAATACACACACAACTTATCTTAAATATGTTCCTTTAATTATCAAACGTCTCGTTGAATTCCTCAAAATCCTTCAGCGAAGCAAAAGCATGGGTTTCGGATTGGTTTTCATTCTTCTTAAGTAAGACTTTCCCTTGCCGAGTCCACACAAATTTAAAATTGTGTCGCCTTTTTAATTCTTTAAACTTTATTAAGGATAACCCGAGATTTTACAGTAAGACGTTCGTTTATATACAATTGGCAATTCTGTTGGAACCCAATATCCATAGCGCTTTTTGAATTAAAATTTCTTTTTTTCCTATACAGGGTGTATCAAAAAAAATGTCCCAAATGTAAAATTTTTCTTCAGGATATTTTGCAGAATTTGGCAAATTTTTGTGTTCCTAGGGATAGTTAAGACTTATCTGGTATACCTTGGCCAAGTTTGGTTTTTCATTAGCAAAATTATGTTACCGGGGGGGTTGTTCCTTTCCACTGATATTGAGAGAGCTTGTGCACGAGAATGTGAAGCTAAAATTGAGATATTATTTAGCTGTTTTAAAGTAGGAAAGCTTTTTATAAACTATCAAAGTTTCAGGAAAAATGATGCATACTGGGAGCAACGCGCGACCCTTAAATTGACAAATATTTCATTGCGCGCAGTGGATTAAATGCATGGTTGATTTTAGTGTGACCGATCTCATGCAAGGTTGGGCAAATGAATAAATTAAAGCAAGAAACTTAACAAAAAGACGAAGCGATTTAATAACAAGATTTTTATTCGTGATCTTAATCCTCAATATTTCCACCATTTCTTTCTAATTAAACTGTGGCTCATCTGAGCATGGTAAACACAGAACGGCGAACCATTTGTCTGTCCTGCTTCAAATTCTCCATTCTTTCAAACTCTTCAAATTCTCGAAATTCTCTCTTGCAGATCGCCTACGCTACCACCGGCAAATCTAGGCGAATGGACAGACAAATGGTTCGCTGTTCAGTGTTTACTGTGCTGAGACAAGCCGCAGTTTGCTTAGAGTGAAATGGTGGACATGCTGAGGATTAACATCAGGAATAAATCGCTTTGTTTTTGTGTTCAGTTTCTCGCTTTAATTTATTCATTTGCCCAACCTTGCATGAGATCGGTCACGCTAAAATCAACGATGCATTTAATCCACTGCGCGCAATGAAATAATTGTCAACTATAGGGGTTGCGCATTGCTCCCAGTATGCATTATTTTTCCTGAAACTTTGACAGTTTATTAAAAAGCTTTCCTACTTTTAGACGGCTAAATCATATCTCAATTTCAGATACACATTTTTGCACGCAAGCCCTCTCAA
This sequence comes from Dendronephthya gigantea, assembly GCF_004324835.1. NCBI lineage: Eukaryota > Metazoa > Cnidaria > Anthozoa > Malacalcyonacea > Nephtheidae > Dendronephthya > Dendronephthya gigantea. Next base: position 73,079 of record NW_021163344.1, on the reverse strand, counting down.
TATCAGTGCAAAGGAACACCCCCCCGGTAGCATAATTTTGTTAATGAAAAACCAAGCTTGGCCTAGATATACCAGATAAGTCTTAACTAATCCCTAGGAACACAAAAATTTGCCAAATTCTGCAAAATATCCTGAAAAACGAAAATTTTACATTTGGGACACTTTTTTTGATACACCCTGTATATTGCATCTTGGTTATCACATCTCACAAATTTGACGATGATTGGTTTCATGCGTCCCCCAGCCGCAGGCAGACGATGACTTGTGGACCGATTCACAAATGTTCAACTCTAGTGCAATTAGATTCACAACTTGTATAATAGAACTGTTAGTATTCTCTGTAGTACTTTCCAGAATGCCATGAAATTCAAGCAGGTCTCTACGTAGATATGTTTTCATCTTTTAATACGTTTGTCGAAGCGACTAAGTGATAGAACTTTGCTGCAAGGAAATCTTGACTTTGCTTAATAGATTGCAAATCGCCTTTAGTTGTATCGATAAACTTAGCGAATAGATTATTTATTTGATCGGACTGTTGTTTTACATGCTGATCCAGCAACGCCTCAAAACCCAAAGGGAAGGCCGCCATATTCACATTCTCTATGACATTAGTTTCTGATTCAACCCTCGGATTACCCGTTTCTTCTTGTTGTTTTTTCTTCTTGGGAGGCATTTGATTACTGGTACTTTAAGACTGAACACAAACAAAATAATAATATTAAACAGAAATAACGGTGCTCGATATATACGTCTGCTCCGTCTGACTGACTGCTGAGTCAAAAATCAAAAAAAAAAAAATAAAAAAAAACAAAAACAAACAAAACAAAACCAAGGCGAATTTTCAACTCCGTCGCTGATGCCGGAGTAATAAAGGTTTTTATCAACTCTTGTAATCGTACCTTTATAAAGGGACAGTAAGCGATTGCAACAAACGTTATTTTCTGTACTATATTCAAATTACCTTTTAATGTTATCGTAATAATCGTATGTAAATTAGATGATCACATAGGTATATAAGCGGGAAAGTTGTTTAGTAAATTAAATTGTCGAAATCGGTAAACATCAATAAAGACCAATATATTACATGGTGGCAGCGAAAGGTTCAAGATTTTCAAAATGAACGAAGTAAGAGGACCCGGTGAAATGGATTTCACTAGCCCACAGAATCTCTCGGAGACATGGAGACGTTGGAGACGTGGCATGGAATATTATTTAACAGCAACGTGCACTGGCAAAACCGAAGCACAAAAAGTCGCTATTTTTATGTGTATGATTGGTAAAGACGGACAAGAAATCAAAGACATGTTCGAGCTCAAAACCGGTGAAGATGGACAAGCAGTGATTACCACAGCAATCCTCTTCGAAAAGTTTGAGGCGCATTGTAAGCCCAAAAAGAATCTCGTCATCGAGCGACACAGATTTATCACAAGAGACCAAACCCCTGGTAAGTCCATAGATCAATACGTGACTGAATTGAGAACATTAGCGGCTTCGTGCAAGTGGGGAGATTTGAAAGACTATCTTATATGTAGCCGAATCGTCAGTGGCATATTATCAAGAGTTGTTCTAGCGCGGCTATTGCAAAAATCAGATTTGAAATTAAACAAGGCTGTTGAATTATCAAGACAACAGATGAAGTTGTTTGGCAGCGAAATGAATCATGTAAATGAAGTAAGACGTGGTGGAGCGAATCGAGCCAAAAACAAAGGCAAGCTTAACAAAGTACAGGGAAAATCAACCGAAGCCAGAAAACAAGAAAACAAGCGTAATTCATGCGGAAATTGTGGTACAGTGCATCCCAAGGGGCAGTGTTTAGCTGATGGTAAACAGTGTAATAAATGCAAAAAAATGAATCATCACGCAAGAATGTACGGATCGAGCAAAAATGTTGATTTGTGTCAACAGGAGAAAAGCGACGAGTATCTGTTTCTAGAGACTGTGAAAGTCGAGTCTGTTGATCAGATTCGTCGGTCAGAAACTGAACATGTGACATTGTCATTAAATAACCAAGAGATTCAATTGAAACTGGATACTGGAGCGGAAGTCAACGTGATTCCATATTCGACCTTTCGACGAGTTGCAAAAGCTGCAAAGATAGAGCTGAGAAAGCCCGGTTGAGCGCTTATAATGGAGAGAACATTACAGTTAAAGCTGTTTGCACGCTCGAATGCGAACATAAAGGGACTATCCATAATTTGGAATTTTACATTACAAGCATAGAGAGCGAACCAGTTCTTAGTATTTCTGCATGCAAAGAACTTGGCTTAATAAGATTCATTAGTGCCGTAGACCGTAGCAACGAAGAAACCGAAGTATTTACGACAAGAATCAAGAAAGAATACCAAGATGTGTTCTCGGGGAATGGTTTTTTACAGTGGCCTTATCACATCGAGCTGGATCCAACAGTACAACCAGTAATAATTCCTCCAAGACGAATTCCGTTTGGTTTAGAGGCTCGAACGAAGACCGCGTTGGATGAGATGTGCAGTCTAGGGGTAATTGTGCCAGTGGATCAACCCACGGACTGGGTCAATGCGATGGTCCTTGTGGAAAAGAAAAACACTGACAAGCTGCAGATTTGTATAGATCTGCGACCACTAAACAAGGCAATCAAGCGAGAACATTATCATCTGCCTACGATCGAGGAGATCATAACAAGGCTGAGCGGAGCGAAGTATTTTTCCACCTTAGATGCGAGTTCAGGATTTTGGCAAATTTCTTTGGATGAAGAGAGTTCAATGCTAACGACCTTTGGAACACCGTTCGGCAGGTATCGTTACACACGAATGCCCTTCCGCATTCATAGCGCCCAAGAAGTGTTCCACAAGAGATTACACGAGTTATTCTATGATCTTGACGGTGTCGAGACTGATATTGGCGACATGCTAGTTTGGGGCAAACCGGTAGAACACGAGGAAAGGTTGGAAAAAGTGTTGCAACGAGCAAGACAGAGCAACCTCAAGCTGAACCCCGACAAGTGTAAGATCAGGCATACCGAAGTTTTGTACATTGGTCATGTACTCACTGGAGATGGGATCAAGCCAGACGCGTCGAAGTTAGAGGCGATTACTGATATGCCAGCACCAGAAGACAAATATGGCATACAGCGATTACTGGAAATGGTGAATTACCTGGCAACGTTTCCACCACACGTCTCAAAAGTAACGGCACCCCTCCGTGTGCTCCTCAAAAAAGATGTAGCGTGGCACTGGACTGAGCGTCACGAACAATAATTTTTCGACATCAAGCGCCTTTTGACGTAGACGAGCCCTGGTGTGCTGAAGTATTACGATCCTAAGCTGCCAGTGGAGCTGCAAGTAGATGCATGTAAGTCTGGGTTGGGCGCTGTTTTGGTGCAAGATGGGTCACCAATTGCCTATGCTTCTCGCTCACTTACAGAGACAGAGTGTAAATACGCTTAGATCGAGAAAGAACTTTTAGCAGTAACTTTCGGTTGTTAGCGGTTCCATCAATACATCTATGCCAAGAGAGTGTTGGTTGGATAAAGCGCCAGCAAGATTACAGCGTATGCTCCTACTGTTACAACGCTATGACATCGACTTATGATGCAAACCTGGAAAGGAACTGTATTCCGCTGATACACTTTCGAGGGCACATCTTCCTACGATTGGCAACGACGACGAAGATCTTGTGCTATGTGTACATGCAGCAACGGCAAATCTACCAGTAAGCGATAAGAAGTTGGCAGAGCTACGTCAGGAAACAAACAACGATAGGATCATGGTTAAATTATCAGAGATAATTCAAGAAGAATGGCTTAATCATAAGCGGAGTGTACCGAAACAAGTCAGTGAATATTGGGCATTTACAGATGAATTGGTTGCGACTGATGGTTTGATTTTCAAGGGTGAGACTATAGTTGTCCCTCAAGCAATGCGGAAAGATATTCTATTACAAATTCACGAAGGGCACCTTGGAATCGAGAGAAGCAAGCTTCGAGCTTGAGAATTGGTGTTTTGGCTGGGTATGACCAAGCAAATCGAGAATATGGTGTCCAACTGTCCAACTAAAACGAGTGCGGCAGTCATCAACAAGCTGAGGCAAGTTTTCACGGGACATGGAATACCAGAGACAGTGAAATCGGACAATGGTCCACAGTATAGCTCCACCGAGTTCGCGACGCTTGCAACGAATTGGAAATTTTCACATGTGACGTCAAGTCTGAAGTACCCACAGTCAAACGGTCTAGCAGAAAAAACTGTACAAACTGCCAAGAGAATGTTGGAGAAGGCTAAGCATGATCACAAAGATCCATATCTCGCTTTGTTAGAGCAGCGTAATACGCCAGTGGCCAACTACAAATCGCCTGCACAACTATCCATGGGAAGACGTCTACATTCGATTTCACCATGTACGACAAATCACCTAATTCCTGAGACAGTCTGTTATCGTGAGATGCAGGCCAAATTCCAGAAGAAGCAAGCCGACCAGAAGGACAACTATGATAAGTCTGCAGTGCCTTTACAACCACTTAAGGCGGGCGAAGCAGTACGTGTCAAGCAGGAGGGTGAATGGGGACCTGGAAAAGTCAAAAAAAAATTTTTCGTAGGGGAGTTGTACTATATTCAAATTACCTTTTAATGTTATCGTAATAATCGTATGTAAATTAGATGATCACGTAGGTATATAAGCGGGAAAGTTGTTTAGTAAATTAAATTGTCGAAACCGGTAAACATCAATAAAGACCAATATATTACATTTTCGTCTTGGAAATCAATGTTTGAATCCTTGGCATACCGTACGGTTTATTTGTGTGGGCACAAGCGGGCACAGCCACGCGCCGGAGGAACACATTTTCGCGCCTTATAAAATAATTTGGAGGATAAAACACATGTATTTTAAGATCTTTGTGTTGCAAATAGAGTCCAGATACTAAGTCTGATAGTTCACTTTTCAATTGGTAAACGAAAGTGCCACACTTGCTTCTCTTTTGGCAAATATAAAGATGTCTCGTATTAACATTTTATCGTTTCTTTCCCATTTGGTAACCATCAGTATTGTCCTCCAATGAAATGCATATGAAATACATCTCTCTTGAAAAAAACATACAGGAATTCTGATACTGATAGGGCATATCAGCAACATGTAACAGATATATAGCAGGTTCCATCTATTAAAGATGATATAACACATCCATATTGTATTGTAAGAACCCTTTCTTCTTCAAGTAAGAATACAGCATATTTCTATTTATTCCAGTTGTTCATATGTCACCAATCATGGGTCTGAATTGTAAAACTATATGACCAGAAAAATTGTTAATATGAAAAGTTTACCTAGAAATGTGGTACTGTACATACCTCAGTTGAATATGAATATGGAGTCATAAGGTGGACACTTTTCCAAGGTAGACAGCTGCTGTAATCCTATTTTTATAGTATGGTACTATGCTTACCAAAACCATCTATCAACTTGAACAAAAATGTTGAGTCACATCTATGGCCATAATCCACCACTGAGTGGTTTGGGAACAGGGGAATAAATTGATCATCCTGCAACAACATAAACAAGACATTTGAATGTTAACTGATCCAGTGCTATATAATGTAGGGTAATTAAATATGAGTAACAAAATAATATTTTACCTTCCACTGTTCAATAACATGATATTTATGTCTCTCTGTATGCAAATCGTCACCACAAATATTGCTTCTGCCCACAATATTTGTACGATTTCTTATCATGTTATTTACACAAAGAGGAGTTCTGAATAACTGTCTTTCCATTTCTTCTTAATACAGTCAATTTTAAACGCATTCGCCTACATTGTTTCATGCTTACAGCAGTTAATACAAGTTTACAGCGGTAGTATGGCGATCTTGAATATTATATTAACTGAAATCCAATAGATATTTTTTTATTACGATTGATTATGATTGGTTCTCCTTTGAATCTATATAAAAAATAATATAAAAAATATATCTAAACGAAAGATGGCTTACAGAAAGCACATACCGCATGGCACGAGCTATTGCCAGACGATTTGCAACACAAACTTTTTGCAGAGCATAATTATTGGAGACGAAGCAGGATTTGATATGAAAGGAGAAGAAGTTACCTCCCACAATGTGTGCGAATATGCACCTGAAGGGACAACCAACTGCATTTAACTTTGAACACATGAATTGCTGTAGAAAGCTTACTATTTGGGCAGCACTTTGCAGTAATGGCATAGTTTTTGGCCCTAACTTTCTTTTCAAAATGTGGATGCCTGGCATATATTCGAATGCTCGATGAATTTGCTTTTCCTGAACTTGCCATTCATTTCAACAATCAGCATCAGGAGGAAATGTTTCGAGGGCTCTAGTAAGCACACGATGGCGCTCCAGCACATCGTCTGGTTGCCGATGGTTGCGTTGAAATCGCCTCAATTAAGTTTTCCGGCAGAATCATGGAGGTATTATTTCAGACAAAGACTAACCAAGGCCAGGTTACTGAGTAATATAGAATATCCAATATGGCAGAAGCAATTCAAGTCAAACGTCCAAGGTTAAATTTGTTGGAGGAGGTTGATATGATCTCACAAATTTATCAAAAACAAAGAGTGGTGTTCCTTTCGGTGGAATAAAGAGCCTCTGCAGCTTTCTGGTAAGGCTTAAGTATTACCATTTATATACATTTTGTGATCACTTAGATGACTATAAATTATCAACCAGGTTTGTTAGCACACTTTGTGCAAATGAACCCCAAAGTTTAAAGAGCTAGTCATCATGTAGGCGTTTGTCATCAAAGTCTAAGAAATTGCATGCTAGCGCCTTGATGGAATGCTTTATTCTTTGCTGTTTTATGTGGCCCTCGGGTAGTAGGTTTTCTCTATCTAGTTGGTTTCCGTAGTGGCTATAGCCACTACAGAATCGATATGGGACCAACTAGATCGAGAAAACCTACTACCTGAGGGCCACATAAAACAGCAAAGAATAAAGCATTCCATCAAGGCGCTAGCATGCAATTTCTTAGACTTTGATGACAAATGCCTACATGATGACCATAAGTGCATTAAAGAGCTAGAGTTACTATATTTAATAGTTGTTGACATTTTAACTCTGTCAAATTGTGTATTTACCAGATAAAGGAGAAGAGAGCTTATCATGTGAGGATAACATACTTGAATCAAATTAAGTAGATATGGTATAAATATATTGTATAGTAAATATAGCATGAATCATTATAGTCTATCATAAACTATTGAATCACTGCAAATTTTCCAATATAGAAATTAATTCCTGATCTTTTATTACAGACAAATGATGTACTACAACCAGCATCAAATCAATATGTTGGTGCTGTTTCAAATGTTGATGCCTATTTTTCTGAAGTCCGCCGAGCAAGTGCTGTGGCTGGTGTTGGACTAAATAGCATTTGCCATTCAAGATTTTCATAGTGTTAAAGGAAGTTTAAAAGTTAAAGTTATTGTTTTACCCAGTGCTTGTCTGGCAATTAGCATAAATACTTTATTTTTTTACTCTAAAACGTATTTTTTACTTATCGGTTAATGAGTTAAAGTTTTATTTGAGCATCAAATCACTGCTGCATTAACTAACACTTTCTTATTTTATTCTAGATGTTCTGTATTATATTTCTTTTATATTCTGCATATTTTGGTGATGAATTCCAATTTCCTGACAAACACATTAGCTTATGAATCAATGAATGTGAATAAAAATGTGAAACCCCGTACAACAATATATGTTTTGTTTGTTTTAGGAGAACTGCTTTCTCTTAGTAGAACGTTCTTTGCATAACTTTGGTGGTTCTGGACTCGGCTGAGTGTATAGATGTTCATGTGACAGCAATTGCTCCAATTATCTTATGTCATTAAATGTATATGTGCAAGGAACGGGTTACTTGTATGCATGTTTACTGTAAGTTGCAACTGTTTATAATGCTTGCATACAGTACAGTGCATTGAATGAAGTATTCTTATGGAAACCTTGTGAATACAAAGTTATATTTGTTCTGTGTTCACTTGCTGTATCTTAAATAGTAACTGACATGTAACTTTCATAGCTTAATGAAGAGAAAATAAGCCATGTAACCACTGCATGGTAGTAAAACGATTTATTGTAGTGGTGGGCGATACCGATACCAAAGTATCGATACTTCCGATACTCAGAACTCAAAAGCTGGTATCGATACTTTTGTAAAATATCGATGTTTTCGATACTTGTCACGTGGTCAAACTATTGTTAATATTTGATGTTACATGAAGTTCTCCTATTAATATTTGCATGAGTACAGTTTTATTTCCAGTCATTTTCCAGGTGTTCTTTTAATGCAATCTTTTTTGTAAAATTACTCAAATGGCCTAAATGGCATCTATATCGAATGTTCGTCCACAAAGTGTAGTCTAGGATTATTTTGAAAAGTTAGATACCAGTGAAAAATGATTATTGTTGTTGTAAGAATACATTTACTGATAGTATGTGTATTTTTGTGTCTAATGACAAGTATCGGTATCGAAAAAGTATCGATACCACTGGTATCGATGAAAAAGTACTTGGTATCGTATCGAAATCGATACTCACGGTATCGCCCACCACTAATTTATTGAACTAGAAGTTACTATCGCAAATAAAGTGCTGCGAGTGGAGCTTATTTAGAGCTTATTACTAAATGCCAATGCTAAATGCTATTGCTCATTATTGTGAAACGTCATAAAAATATTGAAAATGGATAACACGAATTTAACATAAATTTACACAAGGTTTTATTATATTTTAAGTATTTTTACCAAATGCAACACGTAACAAATCAATATTACAGCACTTGTTAAAAGTGCGTTCTTCTATATCTAGCACATCTGAAATGTCTAAGAAATGTCACCAAACCCAACAGAACAAAACAAGAACATCAGAGTTAAGGCTACAGAGGTGTAAAAGTGCGTTCTTCTAAACGTAGTACTTCTTAAAAAGTCTGAAAATGTATGCAACTCAACCCAACAGAACATAGAATATCAACAATGAAATGAAATAAAATAGTATAAAAGCACGTTCTTCTAGTGTTCGGCAAAGTCTATGCAAGAGCAACATCATTAACTTTGCTTGTTAGTGAGTCATATTGAATTTTAATTTGTTTGCCAGCTCTTAAGATAGCGACCATAATGTTTCTCTCAGTTGAGGTGGTAAAGTCGAGTGTTAGTTCCAAGGTCTCTTTTAGCTGCTGTACTTCTTGGTTATAAAAGATAAAACGCTTCCTTTCAGATGGATCCATCGTACTTTGCACTAAGAGGCGAAGGGTGAACTGGCTGTCACATGCATTTAATATAACCAACGATTTGCAAGCCTGTCCCTGACATTCTCCAAAGAGGTTGTCATCTGGGAGAGGGGCAACATTTTTCTTGCAACTCGCACAGGAGAGAGTTTTGACAATTTCTTGTACCTCGATAACTTTTCCAGTTATAGTTGCAGACGTTAACTGTAGGTTGAGATCAATAGCAACTAGTGGCTGATCAAATGGAGTGGTTTCCGTTGCCTCGAATTCGTCACTTTTCGGTGTGTTTAGGTATTTTTCACCCCTGTATATTTTAAGTTTAAAGTTCTTAAAAATATACGTGGTATTTTCTTTCAAAGTATCGACGTCCGATCCCCAAAGCACTGCCTTTATACAGCCGGTTGTATCTCTCAGTATGACTTCTTGCTTGTTCAACATACCTTGATGCTGAGTACGAATTTTTTTGACAGCAGTCATTTCTGCCACTTGGGCTTTCAGTGTGATGAGTTGTTCAATGGCTAACTCATTACAAGCTGAAATGCTTTTTACCATTCCTGTTGTTGTTGTTAATTTATCGGAGTGCGCGAAGTCGACCTTGGTTGAATCTAATGCGGTTACTTTTGTATACTGGTTGAAGATAACATCATCACCTTGAGATGTTTTAACAAAGTTGGATACATTTACTGGCGATTTCGTCTGTTGGAAAGTGTGAAGCTCTGTGTGTTTAGTTGGTGTAAAACACACAGCACAAACCACGCTGTCTTTTTGCTGCACCATGAAATTGAAGTATTTTCTGTTGGAGGATTTTGAATTTTTCACTGGTGAGACGCTGTGGATGTAGCCCTTTATGTTGGAATCTAGGTGAAATACGGATAATTTCTAATTAGTAAAAAGTGAGGTATAAGTTTAATTTTGCTGCACCATGAAATTGAAGTATTTTCTGTTGGAGGATTTTGAATTTTTCACTGGTGAGACGCTGTGGATGTAGCCCTTTATGTTGGAATCTAGGTGAAATACGGATAATTTCTAATTAGTAAAAAGTGAGGTATAAGTTTAATTTTGATAACTAATAACATCTTTACCTGTCATTTTTCGTTCTAATTTTGGAACTTCTGAGACGTGCTTGTAGGTTTGTTGCAGGCTTAAGAGAGAGAAGAGAATGGTTAGATACTACAGTTTGTAATTAAACTACATGTTATATATAACATGTAGTTTAATTAGAACTAATAGTTCAGTCTGGCTAACTTATTAATACAATCTAAACAAAATTGACCTTATTTATGTGCTGCTTTATTATTTACGTTTTAATTAAAATTGTTTATAAGTGCTGAAATGGTGCGAACTTTGTTGTTTGAGCTCGTGCTTTTATAGAAGTAATTAAACCCAATCAAATCTCTACATGTTGCTTTTGCAGTGTTATCTAATCGTGCTTCCTCGTCAAGCCTATATTGTAAAGTTGAGGATGATTTTAAGATAGTTAACCTCTCAAATGTCATTGGCTCAATAACACAAGATGACAAAGTTTTGACTCTACTTATAGCAACATAAGATACTCCTGGAGTCCTTTCTGATTTGCCAAGATCTATCATGAGACCTTGACTCTTGTGAATAGTGAGCGCATGAGCAAGTCTTAAAGGCACCTGTTGTCTTTCATGAAGGCCGTTTGGTGACTGAGCTGACACAGTGACGGGGCATATTGGTACACTTGATGGCAGTGTATCAGTGATAGAAGGTCCCCTGTAATCATCAAACTGAACGATAACTGCAATAGGTAAATCTGGTGGTTGGTGATTGTTGTGGTAAATAATGTCAATAACTATTCCAGTGGCTCCATTACAGAGACCAACTTCTGTCCATAAATTCATTGTCAGCATAACTTTCGCTCCTTTTGCAAGGAAGATCGTTGGATGTAGACCGGACATTTCATCACTTGATATGTTTTTAGCTGCAACTGATGAGTGGTGAGCATTAATACGAGCAATAGGTTGTTGACGTCTAGTGAGTTGATCATGATTGTATGTTGCAACTTCAGCATTGCTGTAAAAAAGCCTAATAGCATCATCAAATTCTGAAATATGAACAATACTAGATGGTTGACGTGTTAACAATAATTGCCATTCTTCTTGTGTTGATTCGCCTCTTCTGAGTCTCAAAAGCAATTCTCTAAATTGCTTCTGTTCTGAAGATACACCTTGAACTCGCTGATTAACAGTCAGTTTTACAACTTTGTCAAACATTCTGTATGTCTGATACCCTTGTTCGCCAACAAGATTTGATGGTTTAGCATGAAAAAAGGGTTTATCTGCAACAGGTGGTAATTGACCTGGGTCACCAATCAAGATTAAGGATTTACCGCCGATAATTTTGTCATTGCGGCCTGTGGCTTGCTTGCAACGTCTATCTATAGGCCCGTTTACACTTGCAATTTTTGCTGCGATTTTGGGTGCGATTTTTTCTGCTGACGTGATGGCGATACGAAATCGCCAATGTAAACACCCTGCGATTTCAGTGCTGGTATTTCAGTGCAATTCAAGTGCAAGAAGGTGCGATATTTTCGATCCTGCTCGAAATTTATCGCACCTCACTGCGATTTTTGCTAAAAAATCGAACAAAACTTGACTGTGCCACTCCTGCACAGTGTTTTTGGCCAGCAAAAATGGCGGAAAAAACAAAAAAGGCGGAGAAATCTAAAAAGGAAAAGGTATGCTGGACAGTCGAGGAGGAAGAGCTTTTGGTTGAGTTATGGCCAAACTATGAATGTTTGTATAAAACTAACAGTCTGGAGTTCAAGAGAGTGGACAAACGGCAGTCTGCCCGCGAAGATATACGAAGGAAACTAGAAACAGAGCTTGAAAGCTCGTTCTCTGGTAAAAGCATTTAGCTTTTAATTTGATAACAAAACAGCATATGATTTAAAAACCTATATTAACTACATGTACTTCAATGAAATAAAAAGCTATACGAATGATAATAGTTTTTCAGACAATGTATTTAAGCAAACCTTCGCAAGATGCCATGAATGCCAGTCTGTTTTTCAGTTTTTGCTTGTTTGGTAAACAACTTTTTTCAAGATCACCAGTGTTTTAAATCTTGTCTCTAAACTTTATTAAAACCAATTGTCGGTCTTTCTCTTTATCATTCAAGATGCAGATATTAAAGCTAAGATAAGGAACTTGCGAACACAATACGGCAAAGAGTTGGGAAAAGTAAGAGCTTCCGTAGCAAGTGGTGCAGGAACAAACAGCGTTTACGAGCCAGCATGGCGATTTCATAATTCTCTGCATTTTCTGCGAGACAGTATAACACCGGTTAAAACAAAGCCAACATCGGGCGTCCCAGTCGTTGCATCCGAGCCAGCATCATGTGAAGTTACATAGGCACCCGGTGAAAATATAAACGACAATGGCAATGAGGATATATTAAACGACACAAATGAGTTGAACGATGAAGACGACGACATATCCATATCAAGGCCATTTGACATTTTAACACAGTCTCAAAACGACCCCTGTAAGTCGGCGAAGTCGAAAGCCAAAGTCCGAGAAAACATGGAGAATACTATTTTGCAAAAGTCATTGACTGTGCTGGACAAACTCGGAAATAAACGAAAGAACAAAGAGGAACTCGACGCCGATGAAACGTTCGGTAGGCACGTTGCACATTCGTTAAGGCAAATCGAAGACCGACGTAGTAAAGAACTGCTGAAACTAAAGATTCAGCAACTTTTGTTTAATGCTGAGTTCGGTGGACAGGATCAACTGCCATCCGCTTCTTGGGCATCTGAAAGTCAAAGACTTATGTTTTAATTGCTTACTAACTGTAAAATTTTACAATAATATGTCATTTTTATTAAAAACGTTTATTAAAAGTATATCCAATGAATATATACTTACCAGCTGTCTTTCAGTGTCACTGAGATTGTCACTTTGTGTTTGATTGATATCATGATCAACGCCGGCTAATCATACCTTAAGTGTTGTAGTGAACACGATATCCAACGCTTATTTCACACCATATATGTGCAATAACTATACAGAATCTATAATTGGTATAATCTATGGTGTCCCATGTCCGCCAAAAATCAACTTTCGGCATTTCACCATATCATATTTTGAAGATTATATTACTTCTTGTTCGGAGCACATTTTTATCTATTTGAGATAATATATTTGTTCTGCGTCAATAAGAAAATAACATTATTCTGGGGAATCGCAGATTTGTTCGTTGAAAACACAACTCATTTTTTGAAGACCAACTTTTGTTACCCAACCGCAATCCAGTGTCTTTAAAGTTCGCGGGCTCACTACAAATTTTCAAAATGGAGGAAGAAGACAAGCAATATTTGCTACAGGCAATTTCCGATGTAGTAAATTCTGTCGATCGTTTTTCACAGTCTCGAGATGGAAGTATAGACTTCCAAGAGCTTATGTTGAAACTTGACTTTTTACAACGGTTATTAGTAAATATGAATATTGATGATTCCATTTGTGGAAACGTTGGAGAGGCGTACAACATTCTTTTCGATATGGAACAAAGAATGGAACAACAATTCAATCGAGAAGCTCAAACAAGAAGTGAAGATAACAATGCAACCCCACAAGTGGAAAGTAGAGGAAATCCTGGGCGACCCTCGTACGATATAAAAGAAGAACAATTATCATTTCTTCTAGAAAAAGGGTTCAAGGTTTCTGAAATTAGCAAAATAATCGGCGTCAGCAAACGGACAATTGAGAGAAGAATGGCGCTTTTTGGACTCTCTGTAACAGGTACCCCACGCTACCCACGATCAATTTAATATCATGTCAAATAAATAGTTATAGTTATATACATTATCTGTAATCGACTCTGTACGAGGTTGAGGTAAGGGTCCCAAAAACTTTAATAAACTTTCTCCCAATATTGATGTCATCTCAATTTCGGTAAAGGCAAAGGTGAGATTAAAGTAGGTGTTTGGGTGTACTATTTAAGAACGAAAAGAAAATGGCTAAAGGAAAAGATCCATTAAATAATACTACTTTTACTTTCATTTAGGTATGTTCAGTAATATTGAAGATGATGAACTTGATGAAATTGTGAGGGAAGCCTCAAATAGTCATCCAAACTTTGGTTTGAGAATGATGAAAGGATATCTTCAGGCTAAGGGTTTGCGTATCCAGCGTAAGCGAATACGATACTCTCTTTTGCGAGTTGATCCTATTGGTTTAATGCAACGTTGGAAGATGGCTATTAAAAGGCGATCTTACAATGTGAAATATCCATTGTCTCTCTGGCACATCGATGGAAATCACAAGCTGATCAAGTAAGAGCATCTTGTTAGTTAGGTACATTTTTAAAAATTATCATCACTAAAGCATTATTAATTGTCTATTATTGTAGTTGGCGTATTGTTATCCACGGGGGAATAGATGGCTATTCTAGGATGCCAGTCTATTTAAAAGCGTCAGACAATAATCGTGCCGAAACTGTTCTGCAGGTATTTTTACAAAGCGTGGAAGAGTATGGACTTCCATCACGTGTTCGCTCCGATAAAGGGGGTGAGAATGTTGATGTTGCAGCCTATATGCTTTCGCATCCTAACCGTGGTCCTGGTAGAGGTAGTATGATCACAGGTGTGTAATTGTTGGTAAATAAATAGGTATGCTAAAGCCTTTGGTTACTTTCCTCAAAACATTAACAAAATTTTCAAGTTGCAAATATCCCTTATTTAGACTTTATTGTATTTTTCACCAGGTAAAAGCACGCACAACCAACGAATCGAGCGGCTGTGGCGAGATGTTTTCAGTGGTTGTCTTAGTTTATTTTATGGCCTTTTTATGACGATGGAGGAGGAAGGGATTCTCAACCGAGAAAATGACTCACATATATGGTGTCTTCATTACGTTTTCCTGCCTATAATTAATGAGCATATTCACAATTGGAGAGATGCATGGATTAATCATCCTATTCGGACAGAGGGAAACAAGACGCCATTTCAACTTTGGGTTATTGGTCTTGAAAGTGCTAGGATAATGGAAGCAAATAGGATCATAGAAACATTGCAAGTAGGCATAGATTGTTAAATCCTACCAAATTAAGCCCTAATAAAAATACTCCTCTTTATTAAAATTAATTTTATTTAGGAGCCTGTTGAATATTATGGTATTGATTGGGCAGGGTCAATTCCTGACCAAATGCCAGAGCAAGTAGAGGTTCCAAGTGCAGAGTGTCCGTTCAATGAACAGCGGTTACTTAATTTACCTGAAAATACATGCCATACTCATCAGGAAGGTGTCAACCTGTTTCTGGAAATACTTGAGTTGCTTTAATCATGACATTACTGAAAGCTATTATTAAAGGTTAGTTGATGCCAAGCATAAACGAAAGCCAACATTGGTTAAACCACAAATTTCTAACATATTTATATTCTCACATAATGTCTAGAAAAATCTGTGTCTATAAGTCAACAGAAAAATCTGTCTATGTAAGTCTAAAAAAATCCTTCCATATGGGGTTTCAAAGGAAAACAAAACTATCCCATACATTTAAATAACATGAACGAACATTTTTACATTGTTAATCCCATAACAGTGACCTGTGACTTAGTTGAAGACAAACCCTGATGCTCCGAATTTTACGGCTATATCTACATTTTTTTTAAACATCTCATACTCTGTGTGCTTCGTTGGCAGAATTATGGTCTTGAAACATGTTTGGGACATTGGAAAAAGACTGGTATTGCTATCATCGAACTTCACCATCAGAGTATTTGGTTTGTGTTGAAGCACATTGGAAGCCGTCCAAAAATGAACCAAGTCCATTAAAGAAACTCCGTCTAAAAAATACAATGAAACGTGCATATTTTAAAGTCTGACTAACATCAATTTAGTAACAGAAAAAACTAGTATTGTTACTATGCAGGTGAACGTTTATGTGTTTAATTTAATATAATTTCAGTTTAGGATGGTAATTTGTGTTGGTATGGGCATAGGTAATTCTCTCACCCTCTTGGCTTTGGTTGATTTCTCTTATATAGCGGTCAAAAAATTGAACTACAGTGTTATTTGCTACACAACTGTCATCTTTTTCTTCATAAATGATGCACTCTATTACTTCTTGAGCTTCAATGAACCGTTTATTTCAAACAGTCACAAAAGTTACAGCTGTCACCAACTAATTGATAAAGCACTGCATTAAAAATATACAATGGAGCTGTGCTAAGAAAAAGCCTTCCAACCCACCCACATTATGGGTTAGCAGCATCACAAAACATTTGGTACAGAATAAGGAATGCACTAACTAAATACATGTATTCCATATTCTAAGAATTTATATACAAATGAAATCACTAAGGTAGGTTTGGATTAGGGTTAGATTTAAAATATGGATTAACCCTAATCAACCATAAACATAGACTTTTACATAAATGCTAGTCTTACAGTATAATAAAGTCTAATCCAATTCCAATCTCGAGGATTAAATTCTTGTATTTTATTAATAGACTTTGCTGAACATGGAATTTAATACAAGAAACGGTATTCTGCAAACTAACCTCAACCTGTGGAAAGTCAAATACAAGCCCACTACACCATTCATGTCATGTATAGTATTCGTATTTCGTATTATTATACATGAGTATATAAATAATTTATATTCCTAATTTACATAAACCCATAAAAAAATGAACAAGAAAATAAACACTTTAAAACGCTAGTTACTTTATTACTATACCTGATGACGGTTTGGTACTTTCTAAGGCAGATATTTGATTAGCAACTTGAAGAAGAGTCGCCCTGACTTTATTCAATTCCGCCATTATCGAGTCTTGGTAGACACGTGACGTTAGATCATTTTAGCGGGAAAAAGACAGAGTTGAGCCCGCGAACTTTAAAGACACTGGATTGCGGTTGGGTAACAAAAGTTGGTCTTCAAAAAATGAGTTGTGTTTTCAACGAACAAATCTGCGATTCCCCAGAATAATGTTATTTTTAGAACAAATATATTATCTCAAATAGATAAAAATGTGCTCCGAACAAGAAGTAATATAATCTTCAAAATATGATATGGTGAAATGCCGAAAGTTGATTTTTGGCGGACATGGGACACCATAATAATCAGACAAGAAAGAAATAAAGCACATGTGTAGTACTTCCAGTCTGCTACCTACACTACAATAGAGAAGCCTTTCAAAAAAAATCAAGCCAAAACGCGTAAACAAAATGATTAGAACAACAATGCACAGGGTATGATTGGATAATAATTCAAGAACACTTTTCAGTAATCGAACTAACGTCAGTAAGTTTACAATTACAACACAACTGGCATTCAATCAATGGTGTTTCACAAATAGTTCAATGTTTATAACCTTTGAAAACAGTCAATAATCAAAAAATCTATAAATCTGATTATGGCAATAATGTTTTCCATTGCCACTGCACTTGTCCTGGTCCATTCACATACTGTGACAAACAATCCCTGATCTTGCTGGCACTCTTGGGATGGTTACAACCAGTTGATGGGAAAGATGCAAAAACACAAGCACGGCCTGTGCTTTGTCTCCAATCGCCGTCTATGATTTCCCCTTGGTCATTCGGGCAAACTAGAGATCCAACGGGAGCGTAGATCGAAGGACATTTCCTCAGCAGAAAATTGTGAAGCCGCAAAGCTGCGTGGACGATAACAACTGAATTCTCTGGCTTAACACTAAGTGTCGTGTGAAACACTCTAAATTTTGCACTCATGATTCCAAATGCATTTTCACTGACTCTTCGTGCTCGGGATAGACGATAGTTGAAGATACGTTGTTCCTCTGTCAAGCCTCTTTGGGGATATGGCTTCATCATATTTGGAGCCAACGCGAATGCATCATCGCCGACAAAATAATACGGTATTTTGCAGCAACTATCCTCGTCTTCGTGGCCGCAATTTTCTGGGACTGTTGGAAGGGATTTAGCGTTCGGTATGCCCAAACTGTTCGCCTCTAAAGCTTTGAAGAAGTTGGTGTTTCTCAGTACACCGCCATCGCTGATGCGTCCTTGGCAACCCACATCAGCGTATATAAATTCCGATGAAGGGCCAACAACAGCCATGAGCACAATGCTGTAGAAGCCTTTGTAATTGTAGTAATCAGAGCCAGAACACCGAGGATGGACAATCCGTACATGCTTGCCATCAATTACACTGATGCAGTTTGGTAGTTGCCAACGCTGGTAAAATTCAGCTGCAATCTCTTCCCACTTTCCGTCAGTGCTTGGGCATTCAATATACTCCGAACAGTATGTGGCAATGGTGTTACAAACTTTGGGAATAATAATAGATAAAGTACCTTTATTTATTCGGAATTGATATTGTAGACTTGTATATGATTCGCCTGTTGCTAGAAAGCGAAGGGTCACAGCAAGCTGTTCAGCGGGACTTATTGAGTTGCAAAATACACTATCTTTCTTTTGCAGGTATTTTGCTATTTTCCCCAGTAGCTCTTCAAATGCGGGGAGATCCATTCTTAGGTAATTTTTTAAGCTATCGACATCGTTTTCCAGATCTTTCATTAATTTGTGGAATGCCCCATCCGACTCCCTGCTTGCAATCCATGGCTTTTTGTCGCCGAGAACGTGCAAGCAATACGCTTATGAAAGCCGTAGTAGCAATAGTAGCCATTTCACATTCGTTTTCATCCATATTTTAGTGAGATATGATACTTAAACATAATTTTATCTGTTTTCACGTATGAACTTTATTTTGGTTTCAATAATTCCTGCACACAAAAGCAGGGAAATCGCACCTTCTTGCACTTGAATTGCACTGAAATCGCACTGAAATCGCAGGGTGTTTACATTTGCAATTTTCGTATCGCCATCACGTCAGCAGAAAAAATCACACCCAAAATCGCAGCAAAAATTGCAAGTGTAAACGGGCCTTATCCATCCAAATGAAGTCTGACCAAGCATGGAATATTCGTCTATAAGTATATACTGTACTGTATTAAGACTCTCTTGTAGTCGACACAAGGTTTGGCCTGTAAGATCTTTGTTGCCTTTTGAGCTAACTGGCAACTTTAACAAGGAATGAATTGTCACACCTTTAATATTATAGGATGCTTTACCCGTTGTAGCAGTGACTGCACATTTATTTTGTAACAGGTTACGTAAAGAATTGATCAGATAGCTTTTTCCCGTGCCTGCAACACCTATAATAATAAGACAGAGTGGATCTTTGTCGACTGAACTATCTTCAAAATGTTTCTTTACAATATTGTATGCCAGTCGTTGCATTTCACTAAAGCTATTTATATCTGAAACTTCATAATCATGATGTGTAATATCAGTAATTTGTTCTTTTTTGTTTTTAATCCATGTAGGCATTTCGCCTATTTCCTGATCATTGTATCTTGCTCTACTTTGATGCCAATCATGGGAACACATTTGAGTTTCACATGTATTTTCAAAAGGTGTGTGGAGATCTGATATTATCATCCATTCCTCACGAGTATTGTTGTCGTCTGACAACAAATCTGCATCAGAATTTGGTTGTTCTTGATTTTGAACAACATTCTGAAGTTTATCAAGCCAGTCAGGTACATTGGCCTGTGCATATGGTGTTTGCAAGAAATCATGCCAACATGTAATGAAGACTTCTTCAGAAGGTTCCTCAACACCCCATGCATTATTCTGAGTTATTTTCCAAGGCTTGTATTGCAAAAGCTGGTATTTACAATAGAGTGCAAAGTTTGGCCCCTTTGGGTTGCAGGAGTAGGTTGGGAAGATGCGCGGAACTATATTATCTGGAAGCTTTGATAATTTTCCATTCACAACTTTGAATTTTGTAGCAAACTGAACAAAATTCATATCTAAAACATCTGTTGAACATTCATACTGTTCACGGTTGGCATATGAATCAAGTAGTGACTGATTAGTACACACATCATCATCATTGGCAATATCAGTCCTCACTCTATGCGAGCCATTAAGACTAACTGGAATTACATTAAATGATGAACTGTGAAATTTAAGGGACAGTAAATGATGCATAGTCTCTTGGGCAGCATAGTCTCTTTCTCCAAGGGTTTTCATTACCACCTTTTTGATCATTTTGTGTGGATCGCTTGTGGTATCTGCAGCTTGAACAATGGAGTTGAAAGCTTCCTTCAGTAGTGGTGATCTTGGTTCCCCTTTTGCAGCATATTTAGTGAGATATTCAACACATGCATAATGGTCAATTACTACCTGTATATCACAGTTGGCTCTCCAGCCTTGAAGTTGAAGTTGCTGGTTATTATTTAACCTAGAATCATTTCGCTTAGTAATAATTTTTGCTCTGTATTGCACTTGATCATTTCTCTTACAATGAACTTTTTCAAACTCTAATTTAGTTTGTGGGCAGTGATCATATGGGAAGTGAAATCTGCATTTCAAATCAGATTCATTCTGTTTCTTTCTCAAACAGTAACTAGTACTGCAGCGTGTGTGGCGTTGGACCATGTTTAAAAGATCTACATAATCAGAGACTCGGTCCCAATCAGGGATTTCTTTGTACTGCTTCTGACATGGATGTACATGTGGTCTGACCCATGTATCTTCATCTGGTGGGTTTGGGTTAATAGTTGACAATAACCAATCAACATATTGGCATGCTGTTTCTGAGGCTTTTATTCCAGCCTCAATATCATGGTCTAACTCTGACATATCATCAACCAAATTTTCATCTTTACACTTCTGGGCTAAGAAACCCTTTAAAGCTGTCTTTGTAAGGTCACACAGTCCTGGGTCATTTTTCAATTTAGCAGTACCATGACAATGAATACTACCACTACCTTGGTACTCAAACCTGTACCAGTGCCATTCAGCATCAAGAGTATCATAAAGCCAATATTTTATAAAATTCTGCAACCTTTGGGTAATAAACCAGTCTACAATGTGAGGATTATTGATAATATTTTGTCTTCTTTCTTCACTGGAAATTGTGAAGTCTGGACTATTACTATCTGAACCTTGGAAGAGAGAATGCAATTCCGGCCAATGCATATCAGCAGAAGAAAAGGTGAAAAAGCATGTCGGAGTTCCAACACTTGTTATAATGGCTTTAAGTTCTTCCTGTACTCTATGCCAATAAGCGTTTGTGCCAGCAATGTTAGCAATATACCTAGATATTTTTGACATAAAAACAGGTAAAGTAGTACCACCAGCAATTTCACGCAACTCTTCAATTGTTAGATGTGCTTCACCAGGATTTTGTTTTAGAAATATCCCACTTTGTTGCAATGTTCTTTTTCTCTGAATCATATTTAAAGCCCAGTATGAGAACCTGGGATGGCTGGCAAATCGATAAACCCATTTACCATCAATGTTTTCAGCAAACTTAAGAAGATGCTTAATTCTCTCTACAAAAGTAACATCTCTGACCAATGCGTGGTTAGTCGGATCTCCTTTACCATCAGGGAGTAGTGTAGGGAAGGCCATGGTAGCTATATATTGTGTTTGATACTCATTAAAGGGTTCGTTTTGAACTGAGGGCCATGCCATTGGTTCATTTGCAGAAAGCTGATCTCTAACTGCATCAAGCTCTTGCTGTTGTTGTTCACCAACAGGTAGAAAACTACTCATTTCGGTTGAGTCATTATAAACTACATCCTCATTGGTGTTGTAAGAGGGTGGACCTGAGTCATGCTGAGTATTGTCATTACAAGTAATATCACGTTCTGTCTCGACAGTAAGAAGATCTGATGGGACATCATTGTCAGGCAAACATCTTAATGCTTGTTCGTTTATCTGAACATCTGCATAATGAGGATTATTTTGTGTAAGCCACAATAACGCATGGTGTACTTTTTGTTTTCTTACACTGACATCTTTGAAAGTATTTTCTCTACCTTTTACCTTCACAATAATCACAGATAAATCTTTAGGATATCTTGGCAATGAAGATGCAAGGTCATTAACATTTTGTGGCAAGTTTATACAATGACCGGAGTAACCTCTTTGACCTCCAAGTTTAATGTAAATTCTCATAATAGGCAAAGCACGAGCAATTAACATTTCTTCTATTTGTGACAAACCGCATAATTCTGGTGGAACTGGGGCAGGTGCCATATGATTTCCATCTGAAAATTTCTTAGGTGATTTTTTATCCCTAGAACATCTGGAACAGGTATAAGAACCTTTTGATTTTGGTTTGGATTTTAATGGCCATGCTTCATGGCACACAATGCATTGTGAGATAAAATATGAATTTGAATTAGCAAATTTTAAAATATTAGCTTTTGCCCAATCTTGTTCATGTAACTGACCATTTTTAAGAGCATCAAATTCTCTCAAGTATTCTTGTTGAGTAAGACATCTGTCATCTTGGTTACTAATTTGAATGTTCTGTTCACATAACTGATTATTCATCGTGTTAAACTGTCTTAAATCTTGTTGATTAAAACACCCTTTCTTACTCTCACTTTTTCTCTTCTTATAATGTTGCCGAAATTTCTCAAGCCTTTCAATTCTTTCTAGTGGAGTTTCTGTGGAAAATTTTCTTTTGTGATATTGCCTATCTTTCTCTAACCTGACTTGTTTTTGAGATTCGGTTTCATTTAAAGTCTTGTTTATGTGGTACTTTTTTTTCTTATCTAGCCTAATTTGTCTCTGACTTTTTGTTTCTTCAGACAACTTTTTTCTTTTATATGCTCTGGCTTTTTGAAGTCTATTTTGTCTTTGAATATCAGTCTCTTGCAATCTTTTTGCCTTACTACCTGCAGGTCTAGCCTTTGCTTTAGAAATGAGTGGATCTTCAACAATATCAGTACAGAACTCAACTGGTACTAGTTCAAAACATATACTGTTCAACAGCAATGAAAGAGAACTTAAATATTTCTCTAACTCATTAATATTAGTACATTTGATAACAACAGCAGTCCCATTTGGATCAGGCATACCATACTGGTTTCGTGCATGGGAGTCAAATACATAAATACTATTATCTAGTGATTTTAACAAAGCCATAACATAGCCATTCAGTACTAAAAATGCATAGTTATTATTAGAGAATGTATTGGTCAAGGCAGTATGTAAACTACAATATGGTTCCTCTATTTCATTGTCTTTAAAAGATATTTTCCCTTGGTGAAAATCTTTGTAATTTATTAACCACAATTGGCTGATTGTTTCAAGATGTGAATCAGTGGTTTCTACCATCACAGGTAGATGAGTGTTTTTCACCATCACAGGTGAATCAGTGGTTTCTACCATCACAGGTAGATTACTGTTTTTCACCGTCACAGGTGAGTCAGCGGTTTCTACCATTGCAGGTGAATCAGTGGTTTCTACCATTAGAGGCAGTGATTGATAATTTGCTTGTTTTTGAACAGGCATGAAGTTTGTCCTATTATGCTCAATGCAGAAGCAGAAAGACTCATAAAAGTGCACTGTCTACCCATTGAAATGTTGCTAAATCTTTTGTCGCCTTGATGTATACTGCCAGCAACAAAAAGAGTCGATTCTGACATGTTTATATGGAAGAAAGATGTACTTACTTCTCTTTATAGTATCAAAATTATGTCGCTTCAGCTGTCTGAGCCGAAGTCAAGCTGTAAACAAAGAACAAGAATCCGTATAAATATACTGTCTTCCCCTCAAAAACTTCCAGCAAGGAATAGAATAATGTTAAATATAACAGTATAGTAGAAAAATATACTTACTTCTTTTTACAATAAACTGAATAAAATCAATAACCCAAATTGTGAACTGCCAAACAGAGCCAAACAGTCGAAGAAAGCCTCGAGAGTCGAGAAGTCACACAACACGTGGTCGAATCAAACATGACTTGTGTTGACGTACACAGCGCATAATTTCATAATGTTCGCCACTGACCGGTAATCAATGCGTATACCGAAGATCATCGCCCACAAGATGAAAAAATCGAGATTGCGAGAGCATACATACCCACGTGACCCCGTCGACAATAGTGAGCTGCTCGCCTTACGGTTCGCAGCAAAAAATTGAAGCTGTTGATGGTTCATTACCGGAAGCTGCCATCCATATAGGTATGGTATTCTACTTTTCTCATATAACATGCATACTGTTATCATAAAATTCATGTACCTTAAATGTACATGTAACTACTTGATAAATATTTTTCAGGTAATCAGGATAACCATAAATATTTTGTGAGTATCATATTCATTTCATTTTGCTTACCTTCACACCAATCTCTACATGAAAGCTTTATAACCTTTGTTTTTTGGGCCTAGTCTCAAATTCTGTTAAATAACTATTAAAGTGCCTATATCACTTGTGGGATCTTTATGCATTTAAAAAGAACGTAAAAAGTTAGTTAATATATTAAAAAATAGGCACACATAGTGTGCATATGGCCGCTGATCAGGAGATACGGAGTAAAACACGGCAAAAAACAGGTTGTTCGTGGTTGTTCAAACCGGCGTGAACAATATTGTGCTGCACCCCGTAAACAATATTGTTATCAGGTTGTTGCAATATTGTTCAACCATCAATATTGTTGCAACTTGTTGACATGTTGCAACATGTTGACTGAACAAGTTGCAACAATATTGATAGTATATGCATGTGTAGTTTAGAGAGGTTTTGTTTAGATATGGCTGGAAACAGGTTTTGACATGAGTAGAACAGTTATTGCAGTACTTAACAAAAATTATACTTTATTTAATGTCAACTTTAAGCGACCCTAAAATAACAATTCAATAATATATTTATAATATATTATACGTATAGAATATAAATAAACACACTATATATTATATCATATTACATATATGGTATTCTGGTTGTTGTCTCATATAATATATAACACCATATAACATTGCATTACTCAACAAGAACTCAACTGTGTCATATAATATATAACATTGCATTACTCAACAAGAACTCAACTGTGTCATATAATATATAACATTGCATTACTCAACATGAACTCAACTGTATTCAATATCTACTTTAAGTGAAACTAAGTGACACTTTAAGTGTCACGAAAAACTTAAAATATGAATTCAATAACATATTATATGTATAGATGAATATAAACATATATACTATATATTATATCATATGACATATATGGTAATCTGGTTGTTGTCTCATATAATATATAACATTTCATTACTCAACAAGAACTCAACTGTATTCAATCTTAACTTTAAGTGACACACTAAGGTCACATAAATCTTAAAATATGTTTATAAATGTCTTTGTATGCTATGTATCCCTTCAACTGAAAGCAAAACACAACTGCCAAATGGAGATGGCATTCCATAGAAATCCCTTGAGTGTGAATCAAAAATTTTAAATACTTCTGGAAATGGTCTAAATATTGCCATTGTGTTACTTCCAATGGTTAATAATGCAGTTTTTAAATTTAATAAAGAACTGGAAAACACTTGATTCAGAGCATGTTCTAGTGTAACAAAAGGCTCATTGTTGGCAGTCATTGACAAAGCACCAGAGAATGACTCAGTGTATTGTAAACAATATATTTTATTATCAATCGAAACAAGTTCAGGTACATCAGTAAGCAACAATAAATCTTTGTTGATAGGATTACTAATACAGCCATAAAGGTTGTTCCCAGTTTGTAAAATTGTGTTCAGTACTGCTGTGTCCCAAATGTTTACACTTAAAATAGTATTGTGTACAATAGAGGTTAGTGACATGGCCACACATTGTTTACCTGCATTTTGCCCAAATCTCACATCACCTTGGCTGTAATCAGCAGAAACCGTTTGAGTGCAATTAATAATAACATGTACAGTAGTAGGCCCTGGGTTCTCCTCCACATCATTCGACAGTTTTAGCAGCAAAGAAGCATGATAATACATCATTTGAACAAACCAAGTATTCACTTCCTGTGTTCTTTCATATTTATTCGCAAGTCGTTCCAGACAAGGCAAGTAAAATACACTCAGATAAAACAATAGCAACATATCATTCCAAAATTTACTTTGGAAACGTGAAGATACTTCTCTTGCTTTGATGAAGCTATTATGAGATCCAATTCTGGACCTATAGACTTCAAGTGAGACAGCCATCTTGGATTTCAGTGAGTTCAAGCTGTATTTGTCTGTTGTAATAGTAATATAAATATTCGTATTTCTCCTTCGCCTTTGGCGATTTTTCAGTAATAAACAAGCAAACGCTTGAGTCTCTTTTTAACCAGCACAATGGCTTGGGTACTTTATTAAACAAGGAAAAGCTTGAGTCTGATTGATAAAACAAGCAAAAGCTTGAGTCTACTTTGTTAAACAAGCACGCAGTGCTTGAGTCTATTTCGCAGTACGTGTTTAGAGTCCGACCACGAACGGGTCAGCCCAAGCACAATGGCTCGAGAAAGCAATTGAATGCTCTCTGTGTATATTTCGCAAATACGAGCACAAATAATAGCTTCAGCCCAAGCACAATGGCTCGAGAAAGCAATTGAATGCTCTCTGTGTATATTTCGCAAATACGTGCACAAATAATAGCTAGAGTTCAGAATCGAACAACGTTCAACTCTGCTTCGCACTTCTTGTTTGTTGCGAATGCCTCGCGCGTATTCGCGAATGTTCTCACACTCACGTGGTATGTGCAGCGCGCGCGTGATGGCGATCGTAGATCTCCGCTATGTCCCCGCTGACGCTCGTCAGTAACAAATTTCCCAGATACCTAGATAGATAGATAGATAGTCGAAAGGTCGCAGCATCATGGCGGCTTTCTACCGAAAGCGGCCATAAAAACGTTTTTTGAACTAACTGCAGTTTCTGAGTCCCAACCTCCTGGGTTTAAACACGGCTATTTAATTTGAAACTGCCCATTGTTTACAGAAGTCTGGGACTCAGGAACTGCAGGTAGTTTAAAGGCTAGTATCTTCAAAATTATTGCACTAAATCAAAAAACCTTTTTAATATATTAACTAACTTTTTACATTCTTTTCAAATGCATAAAGATTCCACGAGTAATATAGGCACTTTAGGTCTTTTAGTAATGTGTAGGTGTAAATTGAGTTAATTGATTAGCTTGAATTTGCTTTTGTGTCTCAATCCTTTTTGCAGAATACAGAGAGCATTTATAAGTTGCCATGCAGCAGAAATGTTGTCTGTTTTTTTGTTTATGGTAAATATTCGTTTGTTGGATCTGACAAATATGGTCTTAAATGTCTGACATGCAAATATGACACTTACAGCTGTGTTCATGTTGTTTTTGCTCAAACTAAACTTAATGAAGATGACGAATCTTAACCATTCTTACAACATGTTTTTTCTGGCAACAAAGTAAAATTCTCTCCTTCTGGTTTATCGATCATGGTTCAATGGATCAGGCACTGAGAGCAGTGGATGCATAGTTTCAAGAAGAAACTTATTTCTTTTCAGTGGAACCTTAGTGTGATGGTTAGTTAATATTTGTTGTTATATTTGCTTCGTGATTAACATGTAGTATACTACCTGTGTTAGGCAAATCCTCGGCCCCTACTAACCTGATTATGGTAACTATTGTGCCAGGGGCGCCGGAACCACAGGGCCAGTGTGGGCAGCTGCTCCACTACCATTCGCTTACAGGGGCAGCCCCGTTCCCTTTCGTATTATTTAACAGTATCATACATGATACATATACTATAATGGTGTCTACCCTTTGCATTAAAACAAACCGGTAATATTATTCTACTGAAATATACGTTCTCCTGTGGATTTGCAGTTCGCATGTACTTGTAAATTTAAGTTTCCTATTCGAGTGGTTACCAAGGTAATATGAATGTGCCCTTTTCTAAAACTCTGCCCCTACCACCCTGAACTGCTTCTGGCACCCATGCATTCTGCACCAATTGTTTGTTCATCTGGGACCGAAGCATGTTTTGCTTATTTTAAAAAAATTGCAACAGTTACTACTGGACACCAAAATGAGCAAATTTGAATTCTCAACAGTCCTGGTTTTGTCTAAAAGTTTGTAACACTATAATTCTTTGGTCTCTCAGCTAGCCATCTGCGAATAATTCTCAATTTAAAATCAAAGGAAGCGCACAATAAAAGCATTCCATTATATTAAAAAATTAATGTATTTTTTATCTTAAAGTCTCTTACAGTAGTTTTTTAAGGTTCCAATTCCTCAAGCCAAGAAAAAAATTTTTGATTGAAATAATTTAGCCATTCTAAACATGGACAGATACCTTATATCCCACGATGTTCTGCACGATTAGATACACCATTTTTTGTATCGCAGGTACATGCATCATGGTTTGTTTGGCATTTTGCAAAATTATGTAAATCCTTCTCTTTATTCCCGGTGGTCTTAAATCTCACTGGTAATATTTCGGTGTTATAATAACCTTATTGGTCTTTTCCCCTGTAGGGCAGCCTGTATATATTTTCAAGTTTGGACCCGTCGATTGTCCGATATTGGTACCAAAGAAGAGGAAATGCCATTGTATAACCAGTGTCAATATGCGTGGTATTTATTCCTCAGTCACTTATAATAAATTATTACAAACAAATCACTATATAAATTATTCAGCAGGGAATACTTGTCAGCAGTGTGGTGTGGAGCCGAATATATATAATAGTTTGCGATGCCACAACTGTTGCATTTCGAAAATCTATGCTGTTGAGATGCAATGCAAAAAATACTCGTGCTGAAACATCGGGTGTAATGTCTGGAGTATACCAATATAATATATATGTTAGTATTGCGTTCTAGACTGCCTCCATGTATGTGAGTATAACAATGGATACATATATTGTACGAGTTCCCCCCTTTAGTAGGTTTTAACTATGGCCACCAAGTCACGCTGAAATGGGAATCTTCAAATGTACCATTTTCTATTTTTCTAACAAGATTTGTAACAGGTTTGTATTTTGGTTTGCTGTTATTGTATTGTCTAGAACAATTAACTTTCCTTCCAGCATCTCGAGTTGTAATATATGACAATGCATGTAATTGCATCTCAACAAAGATCCTGCGTACTTCAAAGTTTTTCTCTTTTTCTCAATTTAACCAAACTGGGTAATGGGAAAATTATCACCGCGTATAGATAGAAACATGCATCATTAACCCTTGCAATGCTGTTCTGGTCACCCAGAACCAAGTTGGTTGAACATTAACAAATTTGTGTTTATTTAATCAAAATAGGTCATGGGAGTTTATCACTACCCAGACATAGAAACATGTATCATTAATCCTTGTAATGCTGTTCTGGTCACCCAGAACCAAGTTGGTTAAACATGATCAAAATTTCTCTCTATGTAACCAAACTGGGTAATGGGAGAATTATCACCACCTATAGATAGAAACATGCATCATTAACCCTTGTAACGTTGTTCTGGTGATCCACAGCTGGTTGGTTAAACATGAACAAAATTTGTCACTAACCAAACTGTGTAATGGGAGAATTATCAGCAGCTATGTATAGAAACATGCAAGAACAATTCTTGTTGAATTATTTTTTTCAAAAACTAAGTTTGCGTCAAAACATTGCATGCATACTGTGATGGTTACCTATACATAGTTTCATCTTGGTCAAGCTAATTTTCCTTATCTTTTCTTAAGATAGAAACTGTTGTATCTTCTATTTAACTAGATAATAAAAGACTTACCAACACCCAGAGATAGGATGCATCATTAACCCTCATAATGCTGTTCTGGCAACCCAGAACCGAGTTGGTTAAACTCGAAAAATAATAGGTGAGGGTAAATCAATTATGATTTTTGTGGCACTTCACTCGATGTATGTAAATTATATGCTCACGTTGCACCAGCATCACAAAAGCGTAGGTTTGATTCCTGCCGGAGGACCTATAGTTGACTCATTTTTCTATCAACTGTCCCTGGCTTCAATTTGAAGTGTGTATAATTCCACTTGAAATTAAGACCCTTTAAACCTCTGGAATTTACCTGCATCGAGTGAAGTGCCAAAAATCATAACTGATTTACCCTCACCTATACTCGGCATTACCATCATATACACATTAGCCACGCTTGCTCTTGTCAGCTACCTCTGTAGCTCAGTGGTAAGAGCATTGCACCGGCATCGCAAAAGCATAGGTTTGATTCCTGCCAAAGGACCTATAGTTGACTTATTTTTCCATCAACTGTTCCTGGCTTGAATTTGAATTGTGTATACCAATTGAAATTAAGACCCTTTAAACCTCTAGAATATTCCTGCATTGAGTGAATTGCAAAGATCATAATTGATTTACCCTTACCTATTCCCGGCATTACCATCATATACACATTAACCACGCTTGCTCTTGTCAGCTACCTCTGTAGCTCAGTGGCAAGAGCATTGCATCGGCATTGCAAAAGCGTAGGTTCGATTCCTGCTGAAGGACCTATAGTTGACTCATTTTTCCATCAACTGTTCCTGGCTTGAATTTGAAGTGTGTATAATTCTACTCAAAATTAAGACGCCTTCAACCTCTCGAAAAATAATAGTCTCTATTTTGTCTAATTTTGTTAATTTTTCCATCTGTAGGTGGTGATTATTCTTCCATCACCCAGTTTGGTTAAATAGAAACAAATTTTGTTCATGTTAGGCCATATTCCCTGGCCGATATTCGTTCAGTTTGGTTGCCCCCCTCCTTCGGGCACTACATTTAATTGACATGAATCTATAGATTTTTATATGCTGAGTTCGAATTTACTTGCTGTCACTCGTACAAACCTGCAGTTTTCCTGTTTTACACGATCAAACATCAATAAATTTCACACCTTCGAAAGTCAATTACCGCCATTTTGTTCCGAGATACTTAATTTACTAGTTCCAGTCTCTCATCTGGGTGTTTTCTGCACAATTATGCATTTTTCGCACGCTTTCCGAGGTTGATATAAAATTAAAATAATTAAAACTCCTCTTTGTTAATTTGCATTATAAAATGTAGTAAAGTACCTAAAGTTAGAGCTAGAATTATTTTGGGGTTGTCTGTGTTGTTTTACCATATCCTGAAGGGGGCGGCATCCACATCGGATTGTTTAATTAACTTTAAAGGTGAAAAACGACAGCTTACATGTTTCACAGAAATATCTTTTAAAAAAGTTTTGACAAGCCATGCTCTGTGGCTATCACTGGATGGTGAGCACAGAGAAATTGCACATAAAACAGCACACATAATGAAAAACCTTGAGAGCTTCAGCTATCCACCAGATATGCTTAAAGATATGCATTACCATCGGACGTGTTATTCGAAATTCACGAATGTCACATTGGTAAAGCACGCTCAAGCAGGGTGTGCGAGAGAACAAGAGACGTCTAAAAGGGCTGCCAGGAATGATCAAGAGGTGGAGGATAAAGATGAGTCAGAAAAATTTTTTTTGAGATCTTCAACGTCACCCACTCTGAATTCAAGACGTCAAGCTATTTTACCACCAGTTTGCATAGTTTGTTATCAAGAGAAAGCATCTTTTGTGGATATACCAGATGTGGTAAGTGTGCTATTGCATTTGGCAAGGTTTTAAATAACCACTGCACTTCATCACACACACAATATATGCAGCCACATACTATAATTTTGTTCACACACAATATTTCATCATAATTAGGAAAGTAACCTATTGAGATCGCTTATTTAAGAGTGAACAGTTATTATAGCAGAGAATATTCGGATTTTGTACAACAGCCACTGGTCTTTTGTGGGCTAGCAATGATTTTGTGCAGCTATAAGTATATGACCGTGTGAATGTTTTAACTATGACAGTGCGCCGAATTACATCATTAAAAACAAACCTCTTGTTGCGCATTATTGCAAAAATATTACGGGCGAAGCAGAAATTAAATGTACCATTTTGTGTATAGTAATTATACTTTTATTCTTCGATTACAAAGAGTACAAAGAAACGCAAAGTAGACAGGTTGGTTTTTGCAGAAACGCTCAATGGTGGAAAACTTCGAGAAGCAGCAATTGCTAGAAACAACCTAAAAATTGTGCTAATTTTGGGTAGCGAGTATGTTGCTCTAGAAGTGAAATACCATAAGCAGTGCTATTAACGGTACACTTCATGCGTAAGGCACGCTGGTCCTGAACAGAAGGAAAAGTATGAATCATGCAAATACGTCAAGTCCTTTGAGTCCCTTTGCGAGTGAAGAATTGGGTTCATTGGTCGCAGAAATTGTTAAAAGAACTTTCAAAGGCGACTAATAATTCCATCCTAGCTATCAAACTAGTTGATGGCATGCATAAATTGTGTGATAAAGGGGGTTTTCACCTAACCAAGTTCACTAGCAACTCACATGCTGTATTACAATCAATCCCTGAAGAGGAACGTTCCAAAGGCCTAAAAACTTGGACTTGGACTATGGAACCTTACCTATTGAACATGCTCTTGGGGTTTATTGGTGTATTGAATCTGATACCTTTGAATTTTGTATAACCCTGAGTTCTAAACCAGCAACAAGAAGAGGTATCCTTTCCACTGTTTCTTCAGTGTACAATCCTTTGGGTTTTGTCTCGCCGTTTGTGTTATTGGCGAAGAAGATCCTCCAAGATCTATGCAAAGAAGAATCGTTGGGTTGGGACAATGCGATTCCACAGCGATCTCAAATCCGATGGTCTAAATGGAAAACCGAGCTGCAAGTCCTTGAGCAATTTAGAGAAATTTTGATACCATCTTGGTTTCGGGAAATAGTTTCACAGCAAATCCATATATTCTCAGATGTAAGCTTCTATGGATATGGCTCAGTAGCGTACCTCCGCCTCCAAGATGACAAAAGGTCAAATTCACTGTGTTTTCTTAATGGGAAAGTCATGCCTTTCTCCAGTGAAAGTTGTTACGATTCCACACATAGAGCTTGTTGCTGCAACTTTGTCTGCCTGTTGAGGACTGTTACTACAAGAAGAATTAGAGATGAAACCTGATACCATAACGTATTATACCAATTCGACAA
This sequence comes from Dendronephthya gigantea, assembly GCF_004324835.1. Taxonomy (NCBI): domain Eukaryota; kingdom Metazoa; phylum Cnidaria; class Anthozoa; order Malacalcyonacea; family Nephtheidae; genus Dendronephthya; species Dendronephthya gigantea. Next base: position 40,019 of record NW_021163344.1, on the reverse strand, counting down.
CAGTCCTCTGTACAAATTATTACAAACTGTGTACAAAAAATTACAAACCGTGTACAAATTATCAAAGACTTGACCAATTTAAAGCAATGGCAATATGTAGAGTCACAGGAGAATCCAACGGATTAAGCACCAAGAGGAATGGATAGTCAAACTTTGGTAAATCAACAGAAGTGGATCCAGGATCCAGATTTCCTGTGGCAAGAAGAGAGTATGTGGGCACAACAACCAGATATGCCAGGGGTCACGGATGAAAACGATCCAGAAATTAAGGTAGTTAAATGCTCCAGGGTATCCACCAACCTTCCATGGCAACAGTCAATAAACTGTTTAAAGCCTTTTCAGATTGGCATTGGCTGAAGAAAGCAGTGGCAATAATACTTCGAATAGGTAAATTACTGATGCAACGAATTACACAAAGAAGAGGCTTGGTCAATAATAATAATACTACCTCAAGCGTAAAGAAACAAACTAGCAAAGGAAGAATCCAACACCATTACTACTGTTAATTTCGCTTGAAGAACGAAAGAAGCTGAATGCTGTATCGTAAGGTGTACACAGGCACAAGCCTTTGAAAAAGAAATTCAAGCTATTAAAGTTATCATGGGTTTTGGAGAAAACGGAGATTAAAAATCTAGTTCCATCTACAAGATAAATCCATTTTCCTCCGAAGGTATTCTTCATGTTGGGGGTCGTTTGGCAAAAGCCAAGTTGGCAGGAGCTACAAAGAATCCTATGATCCTACCACGTAAGAATCATATCACAACGCTTCTCGTTTGGCTTATATTCATTGTTAGGTCATGCTGGTCGTCACGGTCATGTCCTTGCAGTCCTGAGAGAGAAATACTGGATAATAAGTGCCAATGCTGCTGTTCGCGAATGTCTCTTCAAATGTGTCACTTGCCGACGAATTCGAGCTCCACCGACAGATCAGAAAATGGCAGATCCTCCTAAGGAATGTGTCAACCCAGCTCCACCCTTTATGTATGTCGGTGTGGATTTTTTTGGCTCGTTTCAAATTAAGGAGCAGAGAAAGGTATTAAAGAGATACAGAGCCCTATTTACATGTCTTTCCAGCAGAGCCATACGCATCGAAGTAGCTAATTCCTTGAACACAGATTCTTTTATACCTGCATTACGACGTTTAATTGCTCGCAGAGGACCTATACAACAAATTCTATGCGACAACGGTACAAACTTTATTGGAGCAAAGTCAAAAGCAAATGGATCATGCTCTTATTCAGAACAAGTTAAATCGAATTGGCATTGAGTGGATTTTCAACCCACCAACTCTCAACTACCTATCCATTAAATTTGTAAAAGCATTGACTCACTTGGAGCCTATATTTTAATAATAGGTTGGCCTACTTCACGTTCGACTACTGACTGAACAAAGATACCTAATTTAAATACTTTGTAATCAATTCCACACATGCCCGCACGATATACAGTTCATATAACAAAACAACAAAAGACATTCTACATACATATATACATATACGCTGCAATCAAATTTAAAACGCATTGCGCCAGAACCACTAACAGACTAACTTATCCCAAACACCAAATATATACAATTGAGTCACAAATTCAAAATCTAAATTTCTGCTTTCGTTAAAATAAACAAACTGCCATTTTTAACACCCGCACACTAAAATGCTAATACACTAATGAAATCTAGTATTAGGACTTTAAACATGTCCTAACACATGTATACTGTCAACAGAACACATACTGTATCTTCTATGTCAAACAGCAAATCTAGTTGAAAAGCAGTTGACAGAGAAGAGTGTACAATGTGATAACTATATGTTAAAAAGCTACAACAGGGAAGGCAAATGTAGCCATCTTACTTATGACGAACTTGTTGAAAATTATCTTGGTAATAATGAGAATATTATTAGGTGGTTGCAAGAAATGGAGATTATAGCCTCGACAGCAGTCTGCCAACAATGTAACAATGCGAAGACCATGATATAGTGTAACAATCGATTGGAGGCTACAAATGGCAGTGTTGTAAAACTGTTGATGGAAAACACCACAAAGTAGAAGCTAGCATTCGGAAAGGGCTTGGTTTGATAACAGTAACATGACCCTAAGTGAAATATTAAAGTTTACCTACTAGTGGTGCATTGGTCTCGACCAAACCCAAATAATGTCTCAGCAGAAACTAAGCCCAAATACAGCTGTTGACTGGTCAATGTTCTGTCGAGAGGTTTGCTTGACAATTGAAAAAAAATTGGAGGTGAGGGGAAAACAGTACAAATAGATGAGAGTAAAGTAGGTAAACGCAAATACCACCATGGCCACTATGTTGAAGGTCAATGGGTTTTCGGAGTTATTGAACAAGACTATCGAAAATGCTTTATCGAAGCTGTTTGAGGATAGATCTGAAAAAACTCTTACACCTCTTGTTCAAAAGTGGATTTTACCAGGAACAATTATAATATCAGATTGTTGGAAAGCACATATAAACCTAGAAAAATATGGATACCTACATAAAACCGTCACAATATGTCAATGAAGATGGCGGTAACACCAACAAAATTCAAGGTCATTGGTGGCAACTGAAAGCCAATCTACCATCCCATTAACACGAAAGTATCATTATCCAACATGTCTCGCTGAATTTATGTGGAGATATATACATAAAGAGCAAGACCTTTTTTGGGTCTTCCTAAATGATGCAAAACAACTTTTTAGGCCATCAATAATGTAAATTAGATACAGCAACTTATTTCAAAAAATAAAATTGTCAATGTTACATCTATTCCTATGACATAAACACAACTCAGTTTCCAACTATAGCCTAAATATTTAACTGAAAACATAAATACAAAAAAATTAACTGTTCCTTGGACTAATTAATCACCATGCAAAAAAACCCTTTAACCAAACTTAACCCCCAACCCTAACCCTAACTCCTTACGTGATTAAAATTCCAATACTTACTAATTCTGCACAAAACCATTAAAATACCGAAATATTAAAATACACACTTCTCATAATAGAACCTTAATTCCAATAATTTGCTAACTTATATTATTCAACGCCCTGTAAAACGACCACTTGAATGACTTTAACTTAACTTTCAATATCCTGGAGTGCAGGTACCCACGTAGCCATGTAGTCAGTCTAAATAATATATTTTTGCATGACGGGTATTCTATAGTTGAACATTATTCTCAACTTTCAACCAACGTTGTCACAACATGGCAATGAAACATTAAAACGAAAAAAATGTCACCCTGATCAAACGTTATTCTCAACTTTTAACCAACGTTGTCACAACGTTGCAATGTAATGTTGATAGAACGAAAATGTCATCTTGAATGAACATTAATCTCGACTTTCAACCAAGGTTGTCACAACATTGTATCACCTGTAGATCAAATGTTAAGCACAAGGTTAAACCAACGTTACTGGAACATCCGAATATAACGTTCAGATAAACTGAATTCCATATCCTGGACAATCAGAGAAAGAAATTGGATGCGAAGTCAAGGAAGTCAATTTTAGTGGATGAAGGGATATAAGTTGTATGATCCTATTGGTCATAAAGTTCTCTGAAGTCGTGATGTTGCATTTCTGGAGAAGAAATTCCATAACTTTTAATTCCATAACTGCAAAGCTCATTAAATTTTGATGATGATTTTAATGTTAAAGTTCCAATCAGAATGGAAGAAATTTGAAGTTATTGATCAAGACGTTGCAGACAATGTAGGTAACCAACTGCCCAATGACCAACCAGCTGATAACCAGCCAGAAGGAGCAACCTTTGAAAATAGATTCATAACTGAAGTCCGCAATATTGGAGAACGAAGAACGCGAAGACCACCTAATAGATTTGATAAGGAATGCTACATAGCAAATTATTTAACAGCAGATATTAACGAGCCTATTAATTTTACCAAAGCTTTTTCTGGATTCAACAAAATGGAAACAAGCTTGTGATTTCGAATTCAACTCTCTAATCGAGAACAACACCTGGGAACTTGTCCTGTTACGCAAAGGAAAAAACATTGTAGGAAGCAAATGGGTGCTTAAGTGAAAAGAGACGAAAACGGTGATGTCCAAAGATACAAAGCTCGACTGGTAGCTCAAGGCTATATGCAAGCTAACAGAATCGACTACTCTGAAGTGTTTTCTCCCATTGTCCTAATTGCTTTGTCAAATGCCAAGGATTGGGATATCCATCAAATGGATGTCAAAACGGCATTCCTAACAAGAAAATTTGGAAGAGGAAATATATATGCAACAACCAGACAGTTATGTGGATATCAACTATTCAAATCGTGTTTGTAAGCTCAAGAAGAACATATATGGTTTAAAACAATCCGCACAATGCTGGAACAATGCAATTGATACATTCCTGAAGTCATGCAAATACCAGCAAATGAAATCAGATCCATGCTTGTACATGAAATCAGTTAAAGATCAGAATGGAATTATCAAATTCGTTATCCTATTAATCTATGTAGACAATATTCTGTTATTTTCCAATGATTTGTCCATGCTAAGTGGAGAAAAGAAGTTTATCGGTTCAAAGTTCAAGATTGAAGATATGGGCGAGGTGAAACACATTCTTGCGATGTTAATTAAAAGAGACAGAAGAAGAGGAAAGATGACAATTAGTCAAACTAAGTACCTGGAAGGAATTCTGAAGCGATTTGGACTTGAACATTGCAAACCAGTTTCAACTCCCTTAGAACCTGGAAAGCATTACTCAGAATTGCCAGATGACGAAAATCCTACCAATGTCAATGAATACCAAAAGCTCATAGGATGCCTAGCATATGCAACGACCACAACTTGACAAGATCTACTGTCAGCTGTAGCCATACTATCAAAGTACATGTCAAAATTGAAGGAACATTGGCAAGGTGCAAAACGAGTGCAGAGAGACATCAAAGGAACTATTAACTATGGATTGGTATTCGAAGGCAAAGATTCGAAATGTTCATTGATTGGTTACTCAGATGCAGATTCCCAGCTAGCACACAACGTTATCTAAACGTTGGCCAAAGGTTGTATTTTGGTTAAGTCATGACTAAACCTTAATACAACGTTCTCACTACGTTGTTTGTCCAGATAAATTTTAGACCAATTTGTATCAATGTTGGTTGAACATTGGATTCAACCTGCCTATATGTGATATGAATAAATCAAAAGGGGTCTACGACAAGGAGTATTCCCAAGTGGGTCACCCATCCAAGTACTAACTTCGCCTAACTTGTTTTAACTTCGGTGATCAGACGAGAACCGGTTCTTTCCAAGTGGTACGGATGTAGACAGACATCTTGTTTAAGAAAACAATAACTTTTGAACGATGAATATTTTTGGGGAAAGTTAAACAAAAATATTCCTCTTTGGCAAATTAATGAGAACATTGCAATCATTTTTTATGAATAAATCAAAAGGGGTCTACAACACAAAGTATTCCCAAGAGCTCAACCATCCAAGTACTAACCTCAGCTGAATTGTTTTAACTTTGGTGATCAGGCGAGGACCGGTGCTTTCCAAGTGGTATGGATGTAGACATCTTGGTTGAGAAAACAAGAGGTTTTTATCTATGAATATTTTGGGGGAAATTTTAACAAAAAAATCCACTAAGGAAAATTAATGAGAACATTGGAATAATTTACTATCAATAAGTCAAAATGGGTCTACGACACGAAGTATTCCCAAGTGGTCACCCATCCGCCCATCCAACTAGGTAGGTAGGAAGGTAGGAAGGTAGGTAGATAGGTAGGTAGGTAGGTAGTCTGAAGGAGATTTACGAATTTTAGACCTTAAAAAACTACAGAAAAGCTTATGGTATTATTTTGTTTTACTCCAGAGCACATTTTCCGACCCGCTAGCAAACCGTAATATTTCACAAATGGCATGTCCTTGTACACACTTCATGTACGATCAGCCATTTCCAAATTGAGCAGGGTACCGGGTCTAATCGCAAAGAAATAAAGTCTGATATCATTTGTCCCTCCAAACAGTCCTTAGATGCTTTGCGGTTTGCGACTAGACCCAGTACCCTGCTCAATTGGGACATTGCTAATGCAAATGTGTTCTTTTAAATTAAAAGTGTGTACCACAAAAGTAAAAGTAAGTAAAAGTTTCACTTATGAACCATGTGTATTTAAAGATATTTCCAGTGTAAACCATATACAAATGTTGTCAGCAATTTTGAAATCAAGCTGATATGAGGTTAATCCAGGCTGAAATCACTGTGTTAATAACCAATTAGATTGCAAGAAATGCCATTGATTTTAAAATGAATACAATAAAAGATGAAATTGCCAATTCCCTCGTGGCTGCAGGTAATGTCATGGCTAGATTCCCTGCATTCATACTTATAATTACCTGTCTTTGCCATTTATTCGAAGAAATATGACAGCTAAAACAAAGATTATAATTATCACAAATTTAGAAAAATTTTGAAAAATTTTAATGGAAATTCAAATAAAGATATCTATTTTAATTACATTCAACGGTTTGAAAATTGTCATAGATAAAATATAATTTTCTGCCTATAAATCTCTAATTTATAGTATGCATTGAGGACGTGGACCGCGTTCAGGACTTAGATTAGAGTTAGAGACCTTTAGATTGACGTTTACGGCAAACCCGAAACCGCAAAAAAACTTTGTGTTTTAACTACACTAGCTTAAAGTGTGCAGCAATTTCGCTAAATTACAAACGTTCTACGTAAAACTCGTGATGATGTGACCCTTCCGAATTCTTTTTTTTGCTTTTTTTTCAGCCGGAATATATCTTCTTGTATCCATTTGCTTGAATGCCCTTGTTTGCTTTCCTCATGTGTAGGTGCATCTTTTGATGGGGCTCAACTTTAATCACTTGACCTCACCACAACCTTTACTTAAACTTTCTGAGGATTCTACAGTTTTCTAAAAAGGTACATACACAGGATGTATAAAAATACTCTAAAAATATTTTGACAAGGCCTGAAATCTCCTGTAACGTACAAAAAGACTGCTTAACCAAATCACATAAAAATTAGGTACAGTAATATTAATGCACCCTGAATTAAGTTCTATATAAAACTAAGCATGTAGGAACATTATTTAGAGCTACAGATTAGTTTAAAGTAGTGTTTTGTGTTTGAAAACAAATAATTAGACCATGAAAAAAACATCTAGCCCCCTTAAGTAGCTAAGAAGATTTCAGGCACACATGAAACTTCTGTAACTTATATAGTGAAACAAGACAAGTATTTTGCTGGGCTAATCATTGATATAAGCCAACTGGTTCTATAGTTACAGTTAAAAAACATGTCTCACTGAACAAAACAGCTAAATTAATTAGATTCCCTAAGTTGCCAGGTGAAAACTCTCTGTAACAAGTAAACCGCTTAACCAAAGCACAAAAAAATGAAGTAGAGTAATATTAATGTACCCTGAATTAAGTTCTATATAAAACTAAGCATGTAGGAACATTATTTAGAGCTACACATTAGTTTAAACTAGTGATTTGTGTTTGAAAACAAATAATTAAACTATGAAAAAAACACATCTAGCCCCCTTAAGTAAGTAATAAAAGTTCAGACACAAATACAACTTCTGTAACTTATAAAGTGAAACAAGACATGTATTTTGCTGGTCTAATCATTGATATAAGCCAACTGGTTCTATAGTTACAGTTAAAAAACATGTCTCACTGAACAAAACAGCTAAATTAATTAGATTCCCTAAGTTGCCAGGTGAAAACTCTCAGTAACAAGTAAACCCCTTAACCATATCACATAAAAATGAAGTAGAGTAATATTAATGCACCCTGAATTAAGTTCTATATAAAACTAAGGATGTAGGAACATTATTTAGAGCTACACATTAGTTTAAAGTAGTGTTTTGTGTTTGAAAACGAATGATTAAACTATGAAAAAACACATCTAGCCCCCTTAAGTAGCTAAGAAGAGTACAGGCACACATGAAACTTCTGTAACTTATAAAGAGAAACAAGACAAGTATTTCGCTGGGCAAATCATTGATATAAGCCAACTGGTTCCATAGTTACAGTTAAAAAACATGTCTCACTGAACAAAACAGCTAACTTCATTAAATTCACTAAGTTACAGGTGAAAACTCCCTGTAACAAGTAAACCACTCAACCATATCACATGAAAATGAGGTAGAGTAATATTAACGAACCCTGAATTAAGTTTCTAAGTACAACTAAACACATAGGAGCATTATTTAGAGCTACACACTAGTTTAAAGTAGTTTTTTGTGATTGAAAACAAATAATTAATCTATGAAAAAACACATCTAGCCCCCTTAAGTAAGTAATAACAGTTTAGGCACACATGAAACTTCTGTAACTTATAAAGTGAAACAAGACAAGTATTTTGCTGGGCTAATCATTAATATAAGCCAACTGGTTCCATAGTTACAGATAAAAAACATGTCTCACAAAACAACTTAATTAGATTCACTAAGTTACCACATGAAAACTGCCTGTAACAAGTAAACCGCTTACCCAAATCACATAAAAATGAGGTAAAGTAATATTAATGCACCCTGAATTAAGTTCTATATAAGACTAAGCATGTATGAACATTATTTAGAGCTACACATTAGTTTAAACTAGCGTTTTGTGTTGGAAAACAAATAATTGCTGCGGAGCGAGCGAGCCTGAAGCAAGCGAGCGTAGCAGCAGTCTAATTTGTGCAGAGAGGGGGTTCTGAACTAAATTTTATTTACCGCAAGGAATTGTGGTCGTGTGCGTTTTTTATGCGTAGAACACAAATTTTAAACTCGCTCATATCCATGTGCTTTTTGATTTCGATGGACAGGATCTTCAAATTTTTGTTAAACTTTAAAGCTTCTGTTCTATTTTGACTATTGAAGGTAAGATATTTTAATCTTTTTTTGTTCATATGTTACGTTTACAGTTGTTTACAATTTTAACTTGTATATTTATGAAACGCTAAAAGCATACAATTGATCACAGCTAGATTCATACTGTTTATATTACAAAATATATAAATTCTTCTAGAATATTAGGATGTACTATCCAATTTGCTAATTCGCTTTGCTTGAGCAGTTGAGCTGTTAGTGCTGTGAAGCAAATCAAGTCTTTCTCTGTTTCAAGTATGCGGCTTGACGCTTTCGAGTCGTGTTTAATAACATGACACAGTTGCAGATAAAATATTCAATTGAATTGATCATCTAAATTGCCTGACTGAATCACTCAGATTCGTGCAATGTTTGACTTATTTTATATTAGGTTACTGTAAGCATAGGCATATGTTTTTATTCCTATTTTACAATGAGCTAAATGTTTTTGTTATTTAGTGCTTTTACCCGACCTTCATGTGGTTTCTGATTACACGTCTTCTTGAGCGCGTTCAAAGTTCAAAGTATTAAAGTGATGTTTTGTTACTCTTCACATGAAGCAAACATTTACCATGGACTCTTACAACAAAGACAAATAGCATATTTCAAAAAAAAATACCATGTTACCAAAAAATGTTCTATTTTGTTAAACATGTGCTACTGCTCAGGGCCTGTATTTTCGCTAGGCAAAATTTTGCGCCCAAACAATATTTTCCGCGCAGAAACTGAAAAGTACAATACTTTCAACTTTGTAGCGGGGAAAATGTCGCTACGCGCGCAAAATTCTACCTAATATTACAACAATTGTTAATACTCCTGTTGTGATTCGTATGTTAAAATATAATTTTTTAAAACTAGCTGCTTCTAAAGACTTTGACTTCAACGAGCTGCAACTCGCAAGACAGCATTCTCTCCTTTACCCTTCGACAGCGGGAAAAACACTCCCGGGTGTATCCAACACCGGGGAAATTGGTATTCATAACACTGTAAAATGGCTATTTTCAGATGATTCGTTTTTTCCGAGTGCAATCTACAAATCCTTTGGGCAATTGAACATTTATAAATCTTTTTTCTTTATAGCAAATTTACTCGCAAAATCATAATATAAACCAGCCTATTCTAAAGATGATGTAAAGTCTGTTCTGCGCATATATACCGCGCATAACAATGTTTGTTTACGTTTGTTATATAATCTTTACTTGAAGTATGTGTCGTTTTAATTTTCTTATTTTCTTCTTGTTCTCGCTCGACCGGCTGTGTTGAATATGCTTATTTTATATTATACTTTGAAGAAAATATTATTATATTTTGAAAAAGATATAAAGTGAAGCTTGTAAATAAACCGTTACTTAATTAAAACTTTATATATTTGTAATTGTAGGACAAGCAAGAAAGTAGCGTCTGTCACGACGACAAATAGCCTCGCCATTTCCGGTCCTCATTCATCAAATAGATTCTTGAAGCATTCCTTTCACGATAATATTGCTTTTTTCTAGCAGCTTTATCTTCATCACTTGCAATTCGAGCCTCTTTGCCTTGCGACACATAAAATAAAATAATTGTGCTCTCGAACTGTCCGTTTGTAATACAACGTGCTAATATCGCATATCATTAAAGTGCCTATATCAACCTCAGGGAAATAACCTATTTAGATAGATCAGACGATTTTAAGAACATTTGCAATATATTTGTTGATAAGACGAAAATATTTGATAAATTTGATAAGATGCAATAAATAGTCTATCCCGCGAATGAAATGATGAGCACACTGTACACCCTTATTTAAATCAATAAGACGTCGGAGAAAGGCCCGCCCAGGGACGACTGAACAAGCAAAACGAGTAAACGGTTAAAGATTGTATCTCGCGTAATGTGACCTTTTTGCGACAAAGAAAAGCCGAGATCAATGCTTGCATTTGTCAGTTTTATCCAAAGGTAAGCGGGCTTCCATGCGCAAAGTATCAATTCAATGCCGGCAAAGGAAAGAACGTTGTGTGGGCCGATTGTTTTTCTGAGCGATTGGCATGCCTATGTGTTCACAGAGAGAAAAAAGCGAACAAGGTCAATGCGACATTGGTGATAAGTAGGTGCGGCCATTAGATAATCATCGAGAATGTGGATTAGATGTGCGATTGACAAGTGTGTCTTAGCAACCCATTCGATAGCAGTGCTAAACATCTCGAAAGTGCGACATGACGACGCACAGCCCATAGGCATAACTCGATCTAATAATATTTGCCTTGCCAAAAAATACCCAAGAGATCGTAATCGCAGGGCGTATGGAATAATACGAAATGCGCTTTTGATATCTGTCTTCGCAAGAAAACAGCCGCGCCCAAGCTGCCATATCATGGAAACTGCATCATCGACACGAGCATAGTTCACAGAGGTATGCTCGGGGCAATCCCATCGTTAACAGAAGCACCGTTCGGAAATGACAAATGGTGAATCAAACGGTACTCCCTGGAGTTTTCTTAGGAACAACGCCTAACGGAGAGACTCGAAAATTGGGAAAAGGGGGATTGTCAAAGGACCAGCAATGCAATTCGCTGCTAATTCTTTCTAAAGTTTAGCACTAACAATTTCTGGGTTCTGTAGGGCCGAAACGAGATTTGTTGCAAAAAACAATATACGAATTCCTTCAAAATGAGGGGGAAAACGAATTAAGGGGGAAAACCATTATATAACATAGATGTCAATTGCACATCATATCCACATAATAGAGGGAAAAGTTTATCAATTTGTACTGGTGTTGGGAGAACGGAACTTGGGCGCTGCAGGGGCTGACTGCGAATTTGAGCATGATGTACGAAAATTACATCGGAGGGCGGAGTGAACTTAAACACATTTAAAGCATTGATGTTTAAAATTACAGCCCAGACAATCGCAGTCCTGATGGAACTTGCGACAAAATCCCCTGGGAACAAATAGGGCAGGAACTGACGCTGGCGAATTAGACCCATGATTACATGTAAGTGGCTGGGTTTTAGTGAAGCGTGAATGATTGAAATTTTGCACCCTTATCCACAGTTCCCAGTGAGTGTCGCTCCATTGTGCATCAGCAGGGTTAGACGCAAGAGCGTCGTAAAAACGCCAGTCACCCCCGCGAGTTGCCAAATCGCGAACAACTTCGCCGTATTTCATCAAGGCGGGGGCCTCCATGGGTAATTTAGTGAAGCTAAAGTCCATGCCTCAATATTAGGGAATGGACTTCACTTTGTGTGTTGGTCCCAAAGATAAAAGCGGAACATTGGAGCCTTCTTGAGGCCCCACCGACAGCTGATAACAAGTATCACAAACCCCAGAACCAAGCAACAGGCTGAAATCTAAAACGTCATTGGCCATGATACTGGCACTAAATTAGGCTCACCTGATATATTGAGTAAAGCAGACGCCACCGGCCCCTGCATCATGGCATTTGCCGTACCCAACGCACCTGAAGCAACCACTGGCAATTCATGCGTCTCCGTCGGCAACTCGGGCGGTGTAGATGGGATGGTGTGCGACGGAGATGGGATGATGGGAGGTTGGCTATGACGGCCTGCGTTGTTTCCGAAATTATTCGGGCGAGAGTAGCCTCTGGGAGGGTAAACTGGTTGGTAGACCCCGCAGTGGTGTTGGCTGTTGGTGCAGTAGTTGGCACGGACAATGGCTGCGACAAGGTATTCACCGATGCACTTAGAGCCGTGAGTGGACCAGAGCGGGACAATCTTCGCGGCTGGGTCGGGTTGGTTGCGCTCGCCTCTGCACTTGTTTACTCACTCTGGTAGTGGTAGCAGGCATAATTCCGTATAGCAAGAACTAAGGAATAAACAAAGAGCAGAGCAAGAGCGAAACAAATGTCTGTGGTGATAAGTAAAATACTATATACCAGAGACACGCCACGCACAATACAATTGACAAATATTAAAAAAGACAGGAAGACGAACAAGCAATATACGCATAAAACTACATCAGCACGACAAACATCACAAACCACACAACGCATATATAACAAGTAAAATCATGAACTCGTCCTGCGCAGCAAAAACCCAATGTTGAAATCTCAACGTGGGCATCTGTAAACAGGCAATATTGTTTGTATAGGAGCTATCGCAGGGCTATTTTGAACGCTCTGGCAATGCTGTAGTTCATTTATCATGTGTATATTATGCATATATTGTATTATATATGTGTGTATATGTTTTTCTGTATATCTCTTACTACGCATACTCCGCATTTTTTATTTGCCGTATATCATACATTTGACTTACCCAATATGGGCTAGAGCAACATGACTCTTGTGTGTTACAATGAACGCCGTCCGTGGATAACAGAACACAGGTGGGATTGAAAAATTCCCAATGTTCCCACAGAAAAATACCAGCTCCTTTGGGACCACAGACAAATACTGGCGCAAAAGAGCAGCCTTGGTGATAAAAACACTATCAGATTCCGGCGTTTTGGTGATGTTGTGGTCAATCACCTGGCACACCCCAATGACGCGAACGTGAAATTCGTCGCAAAGTAGGCGAGCGAGCTCTTTAAGCCTCGATCCTACTACTATCTCAGGGGCGTGTGTAGTCAGATCATTTGTGCCCAACTCGAGAATTATAATGTCAGGTTTGGCAGATCGGACCTATGAAAGATCGAATTGAAGCACTTTTTCAACTGTACGGCCACCTGTACCCAGCATAGTGATATAACCCGATTTGGGAACATGGAAATTTTGGGATGCGCGGGAATCGAAATTAGCCTTTATATCATCCCGTAAGTGACAGACAAAAGAATGACCCAAAATTAGGATATTGGGAAAGCCAAAAGACATTCTAAATTATTTCTAATAAGAATAAATATATAGATAGTTACCTGTTAACAAAAGTGTCAAAAAAATTAAATTTGATCTGTAATGACCTTGTCGAAGCGAGGAGCAGAATGAATTGGCAGCACATTCTGCTCTTTATCTATACTGACCCTCATCTCCCTTCGTTACCTATATGTCATCAGAATTCCAGGGAAATTACCTGTGCGTCAAACTAAAGTATTTAATTTAAGTCTCAAGTGCAGGAAACAATTCTTTATTGGTATGCCAATAATTCCTTTAATTCAACACTTGCGATTGTTAGCATGGGCAAATTTTATGAGGCGCTGTGTGTTGCATAATTCAAACCGGCTTTTCTCTTGTTAACCAAAATGGTCACAACACATGATAAATGCCAAAACCATACATTTCATCATTTGAAATACATGCAATACATGTTGAACAGCTAAACTAATTATTTTTCAGTGTATTTTTGTGCTGATTACAGTGTCTATTTTAATCAGAATTTCAGTCTATTTTTATGCGAATTTCGGTATACTTTACGTGCGAATTTCAGTTCATTTTTGTGTGAATTTCAGTCTATTTTTATGCGATTTTCAGTATATTTCACGAGCGAATTTCAGTATACTTCATGTGCAAATTTCAGTATACTTCACCTGCGAATTTCAGTCCATTTTTGTGCGAATTTCAGTACATACTTTACGTAAGAATTTCAGTTAACTTTTTTGCGAATTTCAGTATACTTTACCCTGCGAATTTCAGAATATTTTACAAGTGTGAGTTTCATTCAGTTCACAGTCAGAAACGATAAACTGAACGCAGATACAAAATGGCGGCGATTTGGCGGTACATAATAAATATATTTATAAATATAAATATATATTATATTATCTTATTATAAAGGGCCAATTACATCATCAAAGTGGACACTTCAATACTGAAGTTGCTAAAGGATGTGTTGCTGGCCCATTTGCAACCTCATTCTTTCCGTACCTTCATTGTAGTCCTTTTGGGGTCATCCCCAAAAAAGGTCAACCGGGAAAATGGCAGCTAATCCTCGACTTGTCTTCGCCGGATCTACACAGTGTCAAGGACGGCGTTCCCAGGGACCCATTTTCGCTTCATTACATCTCTGTCGATGACGACATCAAAATTCTCGTGCAGCTTGGCCCTGGAGCCCTCATGGCCAAATTCGATGTCGAGTCCACGTACCGCAACTTTGCCATGCGTCCCGACGAGCGTTATCTGTTTGGCATGCGTTGGCGGGATAATTTCTTTGTTGACCTTGCTCTGCCGTTTGGTCTTCCTTCTGCTCCCTTTATTTTTAACTCGGTTGCTAACTTGGTGGAGTGGATCCTGAAGTTCAACTATTCCATCCGATATCTACTGCACTACCTTGACGATTACCTGATCTTGGCTCCGGCGAGCTCGTCCGAGTGTGCCCAAAGCTTCACCCCTTGAAATGCGAAGGCCCGTCAACCACATTAACCTTCCTTGGTATTGAGCTCGACCCTGTCTCGCAGATGGCCCGTTTACATCAGCAAAAGTTCATGGCAATTCTGCATCTTCTTAACGAGTGGGCTATCAAGAGATGGTGTACGCGTAAGGAACTTGAATCCTTGGTTGGTTCTCTTCATCACGTCACCAAAGTCGTTCCCCCCGGTCGTTCGTTCCTTCGCCGCATGATCAACCTTCTTTGGCGTTTCGGTCATCGTCCCATCCTATTTGTCTAAATGTCGAGTTTTGTCGCGACCTGGCCTGGTGGTTGGAGTTCCTAAAGTCCTGGAATGGCGTCAGTTTCTTCCGGCTGCCATCCGTCTGTGCTTTCCCGGACCTGTTCGTCACTTCGGACTCTGCTGGCGCCACTGGTTTTGGGGCTATTTGGAGAAATGCTTGGTTTTCGGGCGTGTGGCCTGCTTCGGTTCCTGCTACCAACATAACTGCTTTGGAACTTTTTCCTATAGTTGTGGCTGCCCACGTTTGGGGTTTTCACTGGCAGCGTCTTCAGGTCCAGTTCTTGTGTGACAACGATGCTGTGGTTGCAGTTATCAATTCTGGGTCGTCCAATGATCCATTAACAATGCATCTGCTGCGCCGCCTTGTCTTAGTCGCCTGCCTGTTCCACTTCTCTATTTCGGCTCGTCACGTGCCTGGTTGTCATAACGCTGCTGCTGATTCGCTTTCTCAATCTCGTTTGCAGGAATTCCATCATTTCCATCCAATGGCGGACTTGGACCCTACTCCCATCCCCTCAGCGCTGGTGACCGATCTGCTCAACATGAGCTAGAGTTGCAATGTTTTGGTTTTTTATCGCGTGGTTTGGCCGTTTCCTCTCGTCGTACGTATGCCTCGGGTATGAAAAAGTTTTGGTCCTTTTGCGCCTCGTTTCCTCGTTTGTTTCCTTCGTTTGTTTCCTTTTAGAGTTTCAACTGATGATGTTCGTATTGTGGTTGGCCCAGTCCCTCGCTCCTTCCACAATCAACGTCTATTTGGCTGCCGTACGGTCCTTTCACATCGATTGGGGTTTCGGCGATCCCACCGAAAATACGCCGCGTCTTTGTCGGGTTTTACAAGGCATTCAACACTCATATTGGATGTCGAAACCTCGTCTTCCTGTTACTCGGGAAATCCTTGCTGCCATTCATCACACCGTTTTCACCTGCGAGAGTGAGTGGTTTGGATGCTTTCATGTTCTGGTCGGCATGTTCCTTGGCCTTTTTTGGTTTTTTACGCGTTAGCGAGTTCACCTCTACTGTGCCGTTTGACCCCTCCTGTCACTTGTCCCCACTCGATGTCGTTTTCCTTCCTGGCAATCCTTGCCCGGTTGTTCGTGTCCTTATCAAGCGTTCAAAGACAGACCGTTTCGGTGTTGGCTTTTCGGTCTGGCATCTCTGGTCAATTTTCCTCCCACAGTTTTCGAATTGGTGCCGCCAGAGTTCCTGATTCCATATCTGATGGACGTACGCATGATTGAAAATGACAGTAAAGACTACGCATCGCCAACCTCGTTCGCTTCGCAGAGCTCGTTCGCTTCGCCCTGCTGCCCTATGCCCGTCTAGCGGGCATAACTAGTTAGGTTACTATAGCTATAGTATTCGCTAAGCCTCGCCTAGCCTCGTTGGGCCTTATCTGAGTATATTAAATGTATTTATTAGTATAATAAAAGAAGTTAATATCGAAGAGTTGGCCCTCGCATGGGTTCCTAGCCGGGTGTTTGGCACGGGGGTATTTTCCCCGGGCCTTAGTATTTATATGGCTTGCCTTTTTGTTTATCTGCTTATTATCGCTTCGTTCGCCCGCCCTCCTCCCCTGACATTCCACCCGTTGGGGGATGGTTTCCATTTATTGTTTTTTAGTTTAGCTTCTCTAGGTTCAGTTGGTTTGCAAAGATTCCTACGGTATGTATCGAATTATTTACTATGTGTGCATCGTGTGTGTTCATGTTTTCCTTCCACGGCTTTCACTTCTGCTGCGATTCCGTGTGACAGTGTGATCACGGGATGGAGAGGGTACCGTTTAGGTTCCATATCTGATGGACGTACGCATGATTGAAAATGACAATAAAGACTATGCATTGCCAACCTCGTTCGCTTCGCTGAGCTGGTTCGCTTCGCCGTGCTGCCGTCTCCATCCCTACCGATCCGCAGCGGGCATAACTAGTTAGGTTACTATAGTTATAGTATTCGCTAAGCCTCGCCTAGTCTCCTCGGGCCTTATCTGAGTATATTAAACAGTATTTAAACTAATTTGATACTTAACTCCATGCTCAATAAGACAATTTAAACACGCTATTAATTTTTTAACACATAAATATAAAAAAGACAAAAACGAAAACATGTATTCTTTTTTCGAGAGCAATGGAAAAGATGAAAAAAAATCTGAATTTGTATATCAAACGCCAAAATTATAATTCCATATTTCAATCCAATTAAAGATAAATACTTAAACATCGGTAAATTTGAGTTTGCACATACTAATGTTGATTGAATTTCTAAATATGAAGGTGGTAAAAAATCATGAATTTTGTTTTGATTTTCCTGTAAAACACATGCAGAGGCACCACAATAATAAATAAACGAATTTAAACAAAAATAATCTGGAAATAATATCCTTTATCGAAACATGAGATTAAACTTTTCTCCCCATCCTGTAAACTCTTTGACACTTACAAAAAGATAGGAAATACAAAATTGGGGATAAGTCAGAATTATCCGAAATTAAAACACAAAACACTCTATACCATTGATAGGGAATAACAAAAACAGAAGTAAAATATTAAGTTTTTTAACCATCATGGGTATAGATGATGGGGATTTTCTTACTCTCTCCCATCCCGAATTATTTAGGAAAACAAACAAAACATAAGCATTAACACAAAGAAAAAGTTCATAATCTAAATGCAAATGTGATTTTTAAAGTATCTTGACATATTTAACAACAAAATCACCATATATTGACTCCGTCCAAACATTATTTAACTTTATTGGTCTTCTATTACTTGAAAGTGTTGGTTTCGCTCTTATCAAAACTGAACATATATCATACAGCACCCATAAGACAGAATGATAAGGATACTTAGATAGCAAAACCATAAACGCCTTCAAGCAAATAAAAGATGAAAGCATTTTTTTCAAAAATCTCAGCATGTAAAATTTCCAATTATATTAATATCCTTCTAAAGTGATCTCCATCCATTATTAAAATCACTTTTGTACTGTTCCCACTGACTTCGTAATGATGCATCCCTTTCACACATTTCTTTATGTTGAGCCTCCAAGCATTAATTCATCAACATCTTTTTGCAAGTCTTTTTTTTCGTCTTTAATTAACTCAAATTAAATAATCAATTCGGCATTTCTCTCCTTTAACATGTGACCATAGGAAGCCCAGACAAATGAGTTGAAGTTAATAAAAGTCCGTAAAACACTTGAGATATGTGTTAAAATTAATTAAAGTATGTTATATGCTACAAAACTACTGTTAGAACCATGTATGTAGCGTGCTCCAGAGGCGCTGCCATTTGACTATGCAACTAGTGACGTAACTTACTATATATTAGGAAGGATGGAAACTCTCGCCTCAATTTTCAACATGTTCACAAATTAAAACACAAATTACTATAGTAAACGGCACGTCGACTGCTAAATGCCTACCCTAGGTTTAAGTTGAATAATCAAACTATACTTTCATCACAAAAATAATACTGAATTCAAAAGAAAGCGCTGGAAAAACGTACACAAACTTTGTAAATTTGCTGAAATTTACGTGAATTCATGCGGGATGTAAGTACCTACCCAAAATGGCAGCGGCAAAAGAATCTGATTGGTCGATCATTCTTTGTTTACCTTTCTCGACCAATCAGATTGGTTTATCATACTTTGTTTACCTTTCTCGACCAATCAGATTCTTCTGCCGCCACCATTTTGGGTAGGTACTTACATCCCGCATGAATTCACGAAAATTTCGGCAAATTTACAAGTTTGTGTACGTTTTTCCAGCGCTTTCTTTTGAATTCAGTATTATGTTTTGTGATGAAAGTATAGTTTGATTATTCAACTTAAACCTAGGGTAGGCATTTAGCAGTCGACGTGCCGTTTTACTATAGTAATTTGTGTTTTTAATTTGTGAACATGTTGAAAATTGAGGCGAGAGTTTCCATCCTTCCTAATGATACAGTAAGTTACGTCACTAGTTGCATAGTCAAATGGCAGCGCCTCTGGAGCACGCTACATACATGGTTCTAACAGTAGTTTTGTAGCATATTACATACTTTAATTAATTTTAACACATATCTCAAGTGTTTTACGGATTTTTATTAACTTCAACTCATTTGTCTGGGCTTCCTATGATGTGACACTTCAATTGAAACCTTCTTCACAGGACGAGGAGACTGAACCAACTTCTTTCTCAGTTGCAATTGCAACATGCGAAATAAACAAAGACAAAAAAAGAAAAACACAGAAATACAAAAGAAAATAAAAAAGTGGAAACAAATGTATGCAGGTATGTGCTGTATATATACCCTAACTCGGCGGCAATAATAACAACTATGCAAAATATGGATAGTGAAATGCATACAACACAAATTATAATAAAATCAAAACCAAAATATACACTATCGATTTCATCCCCTCAATGTGAAGAACAAAAGAAATGCGATTAACAAGTTTTTCGCTGGAGGTAGACGCATTCGACAAAATGACCTGTGATGAAGTTGGAGTATAGTATGAGGGATAATTCATAAAAATGGAATAACACTGTATGAAAAAGAGGATCCCGAAACAAAAGATGTGCATATTGTGGCAGCAACAAATTGACTCTTTCTCTAGAACGTTTCAACCACGTTCGAAAAGAAGACATAGACAACATCTTAAAAAAATGGTACAAGAATAAAAACAATATATATAATCAGATACGATAGTAAAGTAATAAATTCATTGTAAATCTCAATGATTATAATACAATGTACAACATTCACAATGCTCTAAATTACAAAGTTCACAAATTACATTTTCTCTTTATCGTTTTCTGTCTTCTTCTTCTCTTTACTAAACAATGTTCTATGAAATTATAAAAGTCTTGTTCATAACTCTCAGGATAAGTTCCCTTACAAAATGTTGGAATAAAATCCCCATAAATATTTATACTCCTTCTTACTACTGCATATAATTTAATTTTTCTCATCAATAGGATTAAATCGAGTAATTATTTCCACAGCGTCAAATATGATATATGTTCAAAATCATTAAGAAGAAAAGCAGCAAATTTCCGTGAATGAAATTGATCATGAACAATAATACTTCTTTTCTTAACATCTAAAAACGAATAGAATCCATCATACGTCCCACTGCAATGATAAGCTTTTTAGAACTAGAAATCACAAGTTATTTTCTCAATAAAATAGCGCAATAGTTTTCCCCTGCTGCTTTTAGCCTTTGCATAGTCAGGGCAAAATTTAGCCTATTTTCAAGCGCTTCTGTGAAGAAAGTTTTGTTTTTATTCAGCAAATAGAAATAATTTTGTGTATTTGCATAATATTTTTCCGTACTACGCGCACAGTCGCGCGCCGCACTTGCTTCAGTTTGAATGATACAAAACCTTGAGTTGTCGGGGTTTTATTATACGGGAAATCGACTGGCGGGGTTTAATAGGGTGGCCCGTAGGTGCCACAAACAAAAGTCTCACGGCACAAACAAAAGTCTCACGGCACAAACTAAAGTCTCACGGCACAAACAAATGTCTCTCGGCACAAACAAATGTGTCACGGCACAAACAAATGTCTCACGGCAAGAGCGTTAGATGAAAGGTCAAAAAGATGGAGAGATGTCTATCACAGGGGGTTTTTATAGGGTTCCAGGCCAAGTCAACCATCTTGGCATAGGCAGCCCAATTATGTATGCATGTTTATATACTATATATATTTATATAAGGTTGGCAACTTTACGAGCTCTGACGAAGTATACAATGTAAACAATTGAAAAATATACGCACAAACGCTGATGAAAACTAAAAAAAAATGTTAAAAAACAAAACAATGATAGTTTTCCTCAAACCTCATCAAAAAATTTTGTTCAAATAGAGTGGATAAGTGCGAAAATATAGGCAATTTTTAAAGCATTTGCTGCCAAAATTTCTTGTCTCAATGCGGGACGCCAAGGGTGCCGGTATTCATCATTTTTTTTAAATACAACACGCAATATGATTGGACAGAATGTTTTTCTATACTTTTCTGCCCAATCATATTGCGTGTTGTATTTAAAAAAAATGACGAATACCTGCACCCTTGGCATCCCACATCGAGACAATAAGAGACAATTGAGGAAACTATAATTGTTTTGTTTTTTAACATTTTTTTTAGTTTTCATTAGCTTTTGTGCATATATTTTTCAATTGTTTACATCGTATACCTCGTACGTTATGTATAATATATATAGTAAACTATATAAACTTGCATACATAATTGGGCTGCCTATGATCTTGGCGGCAAATGTGTCTCTCTAGGATTTTGGCCCATGTCAACATTGATGCATAAATTAACCTCGTTCCCAGGGTATTCGCTTTGCCCTAATTAACATTACTCTTTTACCCAAAATTTTGGTAATACCATAGAGATTATAAATAACACTAGAGGGGGCATTGGTATCAGAAACATAAGTCAAAAAAGGGAGTGTGCTAATGGGGGGCAAATGCAAGTCCCGGATGCTAAGCCAAGCGCCTATTGGCCACATCGATGCCTCCTTAGCAACCACGTTAGCAACAACTGAAATCTGTATTAAAAATATCCATTCGTTGTTTGAGGTCACTTTGCCGGTTTTGAGAAAAAACAGTGTTTTTTGAGCTGGCTTTAACACCTTAGAATCCTGAAATGATATTTTAGGGCAAAAACCATTTAGAAATAAAAAAATCTCGTTTAAAACGACTTTTTTTGGCCTTGGACATTGTGAATGAATGAACATCCGGGACATGGATTTGCCCCCATTAGCACGCTCCCCAATTTCACCTCGATGCCTCCTCTTATAATCTCTATGGGTAATACGTCATCAGCTCATACCCATAGATATGCTCATACCAGGGTACTTTGCTCAAGTGTGGGCAGAGCAAATACCCTGGGAACGAGGTTGTGCATAAATATGGCATTATAACTTTTGAACTTTTGTAGTGGAAGCACTGGAACGTTCTACCAGGGCATTTTTCTGCTTTTATACAAATAATCCCTGGGACCATGGGACGAGGTTAAAAAAACTTCAAATAGTCAAATACAAATTCAACATGGCCGAACTTGTCGACGACGGTGTACATGACGATGAACAGTTTGATGCAGAAGATATTATACGTTTTTACTTTTCAGGGGTTTCAATTATGAAGAAATAAGAAGATTTTTAAAGAAAAATCATTCCATTTAATTCATTATTAGAACATTGAAGAGGCGAATAAAAAGCTACGGACTTCGGAGGAGGCAGGCAGAATACGATATTGCCCAAGTGAGGGAAGCTATTGAAAATATAATTGATGGCCATGGAAGTTCTCAAGGATATAGATCAGTGTGGCATAAACTACAGTTGAAAGGATTACGAGTGCCCTGACTTGTTGTCCAGGAGACTCTGCGTGAAATTGATCCGGAAGGAGTCGAAGAAAGAAAATCACATCGTCTCAAACTAGGTCCAAATTACGCCTGGCACGCTGATGGGCACGCTGATGGGTACGATAAGTTGAAGGCTTATGGGTTTCCGATCCATACCTGCATATACGATTGGAGCAGAAAGATACTGTGGCTATTATGTAACCAGATCAAACAATCAGCTTGACAACATACCTCCTTTTTTTTTAAGGCTGTTGAAGAATTTGGTGGGTGCCCTGTAGACTTGGTTACCGATTTAGGAACTGAAAACGGAACCATGGCTGCCACTCAAGCTTTTTTCAGAGATGATGCAGATAGTCATCGTTATGTTCCCTCACCTAGGAACCAAAGAATTGAAGCATGGTGGGGGGTATTTAAAAAGTCATGCTCAGGATGGTGGATAAATTTCTTCAAAGACCTAATAGAGCAAAGAGTGGTGGATATTGCATCAGAATTTCATATGGAATGTCTTTGGTTTTGTTTTTCAGACCTTATACAACAGGTCTTAAATGATGTTAAAGAACAGTGGAACACTCATTACATTAGGGGATCTCGAAATGATACTGTTAAAGGTCGACCAGACTCCTTATATTACCTACCTGAGCTAAGTGGAGGTATCAACAATCTTTTATTGCCAGTTCCACAAGCTGAAATTCATTATGCCCGTTCACATATTGTAGAAATTCAAGAAGAGAAATGTATCAAGAATACTTTAACTATGTTCTACAGTCATTATCATGTGATAAACCAACAGATTGGAGGGAGGCACCTGAACTCTATAATGTCATCCTACAACATGCCAACCGAATTGAAAGCATGTTTTCTTTCACAGATGAAAAAATACTGCATTAAAAAAAACTGTACATACCAAACTGAAACTATTTATACACTGTAACAAGATAAATAATATATAACATGCTGGCAAAATTTAAACATTTCATTTACGAAAAGAGCAACACAATGAAGATCAGAAATTAAGGTGATCAGTTCAGTGTATAAGCATCCAGTGAGCTTTGTATAAGTAATCTTCCTTTGCTCACTGCCATCACAAAGGTTGAAAAAAAATGGCAAACCATTAATCACATATATATGGACTAAACAGTATTTTAATATAAATATTTCAGCAATATTTTATAGCATTAGGCAGATGCCTTTTTAGAGATCATACAGCATATCCAGCAAGAAACAGAAACATCATCTAAGATTAGGGGTTTGCCATAACAATAGATTTTAACAAAACAATAGTTTTTACCAATGCATAATTTAACATGAAAAAAAATTCAACATGGAAGAATTGTACTCAGTGAAGTGTCAAACCAAATGTCTGATATCATTCAACGAAAAAATCTAAATAAGTATATAAATATAAAATTAGTTCAGCTATTTAAATGTTCTGCTTCATCTTCTCCCAAATTGTTGACTTTTGCAGTGAGTAGCCAATCAAGAAAACATGTTTTAATTTGTCACTTGTCTTCATGTGAGCAACAGGCAAGGTGATATCTCGCCCTCATGCTCCCACAACAGGAAAGCAGAGTGTGTGCAAGTTATTACGCTCCATACAGTCATGATCAAAGTTAACATTGATATTGAGATTATCTCCATTAATTGGTATGTGTTTTTGGCCAGTTAACCAACCACGCACACCTGCAGGTGTAAGATCTGCTGATTGATAAATGCATGGATCTATTGCATCACAATCTTCCTTTGTAGTTTCAATACTGTCCTCTCCATTGTTCGATGTGAGAGCTTCTGTGTATCCTGTTACTTGGTCATCTTCTAAACTTATCAGTAAATCTTGGAAGTGGTCAACCATTTCCTCTTCGACCGCTCGCTGTGAGCTTCCCTCTTCTGAATAACAGGGTATTAAGCAAGATAATACATAATTGGCATCTGCTGGTTTTCTCTCTTTCCCTCTCACAAACAGTTCTTTGCACAGATCACTATTAGCATGCATCAAGGCTAATAAACTGTAAAATCGAGACCTTTCCCAAATTCGTTAAGATATAGTAATCTTTTACTAATGATGCTCACAATACAGTACCAGTTATATCATCAATATGATCTTCATCAATAATCCCGATGTACTCATGTTTTAGTATAACGTCTTGGAAAGCCTTTAGGATCATTTTGGATTGCTTTAAGTAACTCTTGCTTGTTAGAAGTCAAATGCTGTTCAATGTTTATAGAACTCAGGTCAACATTACCATCAATTAGCATTTTGTAAACACAATTTTCAAGGAAACATGGGGGGTCCCCCCTGAGCAATGCTTACGGCTATAATGTGACCACATGTGTAGAAAGCCAAACATTGCCAAACAATTCTGCACTGAATTTTAATGGCTAAACTTAAGGTTCGCATAAAGTCCCTTTTTGACAAAAAGGACCTAAATAAAAACCTATGGATTTTTTAGATGAAAATTGTTTATTCAGTAAATTAATTGCTACAATTTTGTAATATAAACTAAGGAAGGTGTCTATATGGCTCAAAGTATCTCTATTCAAATTCTACTCAAGAAGTAGATAGCTATTCTGAGATGTCAGGTAAATATGTGCTGTGATAATTGGAAAATTGCTTGATTTTGAAAATGTCAAAAAACGACCATGGACCTACCACCCAAATTTAAATCAAATTATACTTTTTGTAAACTACAATACCCAGGGTGTATTGCAAAATATGAATTAGTTTGATCGGAAACAGTTTGGGTAATTTACCAGTGTTGAACATAGGTTTTAGCAATAGACTAATGTTTTAAGTTCATGTCAAATCAAGCAAAACCTCAGCAATTATTTTAGGTACATCTAATGTTTGGATTTTAAAACGCATGCTTTCACATAAAATACATCTATTGCAAAAGAAAATCACGTACATACAGTATTTCCGTCTAATATTTAAGATATACGGTCAAAAGTGCTGATTGTAATACATTTTTCCAATGGCAATTCCAATATTGAATTGTTTGTAAATAAGATGGTATATTAAAAGATTAGGCACTAAAAGCTTCTACGAAACTGCAATTTTTTAACACTGATATCAAAGGATTACATTATATTTTATTCATTGTGATCACAGGCGTTACCTAGCTAAAAAACAGTAAAATGATATCATACAATCCTAACTTCTATGAACTGCAATCATAGCAACTTTGTATAACATTCCACCGTCTTAATTATTTGCAAACAGTGAATCCATTTTGTCTAGGAGTTTCATATCTTTAGATGATCACATGCTTTTATTTTCTGTTAATTTGCATAACTTTCGAGAGTTATGGTTGTGAAAACGGCACTGAAACACTCATACTATTTGAAATCCGGCCGCCATGTTTACATGGAATTGCTTCCAACTCCAGGCTCCAGCAATCTGATTGGTTTTGAGCGCTCAATACGTGAGTTTGTAAAAAATCTCCTCTTAAAGACGTAGAAGAAAACATATGAAATACATCTTATCAGTGATAGCATGCAAAGTTTCGTAAACAATTTCATCTGAGATCCTTTCTATGTTGAGCTGGAAGTACTTCCAACACAAAAGACTTGTTATGAACAAGACTATGCAAACTAGCGATTTTGTCAGTAATTTCATGCTCATGCGTCCTTATCATTACGGCTGAATAGATGATGTTGAGAATGTACTTTCAATTGAAAACTAATGGATTTCGTAAATATGTATGTATGGCTTTTGTGTGCAAGTTACTCAGTAACTTGGGCACAAATTGTACTGAACTGAAGGGCCGATAAAATGCCGGTATAAACAGAACAATACTCAATTAATTTTAATGAAATGATTAATACGTCAAACAACTAAAGTGTACAGTCATTAGCTTCAGAGTTCAGCACACAATGTCTATACTCCCACCACTTGCAAATAATATACTGATTATCACTACAACAACATCGGTTTATACTGTTTAATTCTTAGTTCCACTGCACAGGCTACACACAGTGACAATGTAATCGTTTCCAAACACAATTTTGATGTCTTTAAAAAAAATCTAAGTTTAATCATTTCTTGCTTATTTCGTCCTCTGTAAGTTCAGTTAAATTCGTTGTATTCAGAATTCTTTTAAGCACATTGGCAAAAATTGTTCATCCTATTTCATCATTTCCATTATCATCAGTTGCTTAGATAAACACTTGACATGCGATCTCGAATTTACAATCGCCAATGCGTATGCATTTAGGACACCGTGGACATTTAATAACTTTACTTTGTATACCTGGAGGTATCTTCTTCCTGCAATGCACACAAGACCGACACTTGCCAACCAGCATTTCTACTGCCAAAGAATCGTCCAGCGTCTCCATTTTATCATCATCAACTTGTGAGAAAACAGTACTTGGTGTTGTGGAGAGCATCTTGTTCTGGTCCACATGTCTCACACTGACGTTCGTAAAGATGTATACTTTACCATCCTCGATTCTCTCAATTTCGTCTTCCCACAATGCGAGAAATAATGTCGTTGTACGGTCATTGATAGTACTCTTCAACATCTTTAGACTCTTCTTTTTAGTTTTCTCAATTGTTTCTCCTTTCTTAATGACGCCTTTTAATACGAACCTTCCTGCCAGTTTCTATGTTCTTTTTTATGTCGATTAATGCTACGATAATGTAATTATGTAATTTAGCGTAATTCTGTGCATGAGTTTCCTAGTTATGTATGTATTCGTGTTGTTTATCTTTAGTTTTTACCTGTCGACTTAACCCATCAAGTGGTTCGAGAATAAATTCACAAACACAATTTCTACGATTGTCAATTCTGTAAACCTTACCTGAACCGAAATTATTTTCCGACCAACAATGAACCGTGACGGTAGTCTTGTAACAAGGGCTCTGGAGTTTAAAGTCCTACAGTTCGAGTCCGAATTCCAACGGAAAAAGGGATTGTTGTACTCCAAAGAATTCGCCGAAAAAGAATTGGATAAGACATATTGCGAAAATGGAGTAAGAAAATAGAAGACTCTAAGAAAGCCTTAACAGAAAATGCTGTTTTAAGTGTGCTTCAATAGACAAGGGCCTCGTTGGAAGTATCTATGAACAATGTCGGTGGTGTGTATGACAAACTTGATATTGAATCCTGACGAAGCAAAAGAGCTATATAGCCAGCACGATTTGTGGGCTAAGCAGTATCAAGAACACTTTACTGCATTGACCAATAGGGTTGATGAGCTATGTTAGATAAACAAAAGGCATGCTTCGCGTAGCTCTTGGTCATCTAGAAAAGCAAAAATGTTGTCGAAAGAACTAATTAGCCAGTTTACCTTGCTGATTCAGTGAATCAGTTTAATCAGACGATATTCATGGCTTCGCTAAGAAATAATCCAGCCATTTTTTGCTACATCCACAACCTGTCACCTTTAAAAAAGGTAAAAAAACTGAATGGTGCGACCTCTAACTCAAAATGCAAGACAAACAGGTAGGAGTCGTATGCTTTTCAAAAGCAATGTATGATATTCTGGCAGAGAAAGAAAAACTTTAATGCCAATGCAGATCTCGAACTATCTGATCGGCCCAAGGCTGGAAAAGTACAGAAGATGAATACAAAATCAATGACATGATCATTATCCCATCGCCAAAAGCGCCACAGTACAATTTTCAATACACTCCTGACGAAGAACCAGCGATCGTTGCATTAATCGACATAAAGAAGAACATAGAAACTGGCAGGAAGGTTCGTATTAAAGGCGTCATTAAGAAAGGAGAAACAATTGAGAAAACTAAAAAGAAGAGTCTAAAGATGTTGAAGAGTACTATCAATGACCGTACAACGACATTATTTCTCGCATTGTGGGAAGACGAAATTGAGAGAATCGAGGATGGTAAAGTATACATCTTTACGAAAGTGTGAGACATGTGGACCAGAACAAGATGCTCTCCACAACACCAAGTACTGTTTTCTCACAAGTTGATGATGATAAAATGGAGACGCTGGACGATTCTTTGGCAGTAGAAATGCTGGTTGGCAAGTGTCGGTCTTGTGTGCATTGCAGGAAGAAGATACCTCCAGGTATACAAAGTAAAGTTATTAAATGTCCACGGTGTCCTAAATGCATACGCATTGGCGATTGTAAATTCGAGATCGCATGTCAAGTGTTTATCTAAGCAACTGATGATAATGGAAATGATGAAATAGGATGAACAATTTTTGCCAATGTGCTTAAAAGAATTCTGAATACAACGAATTTAACTGAACTTACAGAGGACGAAATAAGCAAGAAATGATTAAACTTAGATTATTTTTTAAAGACATCAAAATTGTGTTTGGAAACGATTACATTGTCACTGTGTGTAGCCTGTGCAGTGGAACTAAGAATTAAACAGTATAAACCGATGTTGTTGTAGTGATAATCAGTATATTATTTGCAAGTGGTGGGAGTATAGACATTGTGTGCTGAACTCTGAAGCTAATGACTGTACACTTTAGTTGTTTGACGTATTAATCATTTCATTAAAATTAATTGAGTATTGTTCTGTTTATACCGGCATTTTATCGGCCCTTCAGTTCAGTACAATTTGTGCCCAAGTTACTGAGTAACTTGCACACAAAAGCCATACATACATATTTACGAAATCCATTAGTTTTCAATTGAAAGTACATTCTCAACATCATCTATTCAGCCGTAATGATAAGGACGCATGAGCATGAAATTACTGACAAAATCGCTAGTTTGCATAGTCTTGTTCATAACAAGTCTTTTGTGTTGGAAGTACTTCCAGCTCAACATAGAAAGGATTCTCAGATGAAATTGTTTACGAAACTTTGCATGCTATCACTGATAAGATGTATTTCATATGTTTTCTTCTACGTCTTTAAGAGGAGATTTTTTACAAACTCACGTATTGAGCGCTCAAAACCAATCAGATTGCTGGAGCCTGGAGTCTGGAAGCAATTCCATGTAAACATGGCGGCCGGATTTCAAATAGTATGAGTGTTTCAGTGCCGTTTTCACAACCATAACTCTCGAGAAGTTATGCAAATTAACAGAAAATAAAGAGCATGTGATCATCTAAAGATATGAAACTCCTAGACAAAATGGATTCACTGTTTGGCAAATAATTAAGGATGGTGGAATGTTATACAAAAGTTTGCTATGATTGCAGTTCATAGAAGTTAGGATTGTATGATTATCATTTTACTGTTTTTTTAGCTAGGTAACGCCTGTGATCACAATGAATAAAATATAATGTAATCCTTTGATATATCAGTGATAAAAAATTGCAGTTTCGTAGAGCTTTTAGTGCCTAATCTTTTTAATATACCATCTTATTTCACAAACAATTCAATATTGGAATTGCCATTGGAAAAATGTATTACAATCAGCACTTTTGACCGTATATCTTAAATATTAGACGGAAATACTGTAATGTACGTGATTTTCTTTTGCAATAGATGTATTTATGTGAAAGCATGCGTTTTAAAATCCAAACATTAGATGTACCTAAAATAATTGCTGAGGTTTTGCTTGATTTGACATGAACTTAAAACATTAGTCTATTGCTAAAACCTATGTTGAACACTGGTAAATTACCCCAACACTGTTTCCGATCAAACTAATTCATATTTTGCAATACACCCTGGGTATTGTAGTTTACAAAAAGTATAATTTGATTTAAATTTGGGTGGTAGGTCCATGGTCGTTTTTTGACATTTTTGAAATCAAGCAATTTTCCAATTATCACAGCACATATTTACCTGACATCTCAGAATAGCTATCTACTTCTTGAGTAGAATTTGAATAGAGATACTTTGAGCCATATAGACACCTTCCTTAGTTTATATTACAAAATTTGTAGCAATTAATTTACTGAATAAACAATTTTCATCTAAAAAATCCATAGGTTTTTATTTAGGTCCTTTTTGTCAAAAAGGGACTTTATGCGAACCTTAAGTTTAGCCATTAAAATTCAGTGCAGAATTGTTTGGCAATGTTTGGCTTTCTACACATGTGGTCACATTATAGCCGTAAGCATTGCTCAGGGGGGACCCCCCATGTTTCCTTGAAATTGTGTTTACAAAATGCTAATTGATGGTAATGTTGACCTGAGTTCTATAAACATTGAACAGCATTTGACTTCTAACAAGCAAGAGTTACTTAAAGCAATCCAAAATGATCCTAAAGGCTTTCCAAGACGTTATACTAAAACATGAGTACATCGGGATTATTGATGAAGATCATATTGATGATATAACTGGTACTGTATTGTGAGCATCATTAGTAAAAGATTACTATATCTTAACGAATTTGGGAAAGGTCTCGATCTTTACAGTTTATTAGCCTTGATGCATGCTAATAGTGATCTGTGCAAAGAACTGTTTGTGAGAGGGAAAGAGAGAAAACCAGCAGATGCCAATTATGTATTATCTTGCTTAATACCCTGTTATTCAGAAGAGGGAAGCTCACAGCGAGCGGTCGAAGAGGAAATGGTTGACCACTTCCAAGATTTACTGATAAGTTTAGAAGATGACCAAGTAACAGGATACACAGAAGCTCTCACATCGAACAATGGAGAGGACAGTATTGAAACTACAAAGGAAGATTGTGATGCAATAGATCCATGCATTTATCAATCAGCAGATCTTACACCTGCAGGTGTGCGTGGTTGGTTAACTGGCCAAAAACACATACCAATTAATGGAGATAATCTCAATATCAATGTTAACTTTGATCATGACTGTATGGAGCGTAATAACTTGCACACACTCTGCTTTCCTGTTGTGGGAGCATGAGGGCGAGATATCACCTTGCCTGTTGCTCACATGAAGACAAGTGACAAATTAAAACATGTTTTCTTGATTGGCTACTCACTGCAAAAGTCAACAATTTGGGAGAAGATGAAGCAGAACATTTAAATAGCTGAACTAATTTTATATTTATATACTTATTTAGATTTTTTCGTTGAATGATATCAGACATTTGGTTTGACACTTCACTGAGTACAATTCTTCCATGTTGAATTTTTTTTCATGTTAAATTATGCATTGGTAAAAACTATTGTTATTGTTAAAATCTATTGTTATGGCAAACCCCTAATCTTAGATGATGTTTCTGTTTCTTGCTGGATATGCTGTATGATCTCTAAAAAGGCATCTGCCTAATGCTATAAAATATTGCTGAAATATTTATATTAAAATACTGTTTAGTCCATATATATGTGATTAATGGTTTGCCATTTTTTTTCAACCTTTGTGATGGCAGTGAGCAAAGGAAGATTACTTATACAAAGCTCACTGGATGCTTATACACTGAACTGATCACCTTAATTTCTGATCTTCATTGTGTTGCTCTTTTCGTAAAATGAAATGTTTAAATTTTGCCAGCATGTTATATATTATTTATCTTGTTACAGTGTATATAAATAGTTTCAGTTTGGTATGTACAGTTTTTTTTAATGCAGTATTTTTTCATCTGTGAAAGAAAACATGCTTTCAAATTCGGTTGGCATGTTGTAGGATGACATTATAGAGTTCAGGTGCCTCCCTCCAATCTGTTGGTTTATCACATGATAATGACTGTAGAACATAGTTAAAGTATTCTTGATACATATTCTCTTCTTGAATTTCTACAATATGTGAACGGGCATAATGAATTTCAGCTTGTGGAACTGGCAATAAAAGATTGTTGATACCTCCACTTAGCTCAGGTAGGTAATATAAGGAGTCTGGTCGACCTTTAACAGTATCATTTCGAGATCCCCTAATGTAATGAGTGTTCCACTGTTCTTTAACATCATTTAAGACCTGTTGTATAAGGTCTGAAAAAAAAACCAAAGACATTCCATATGAAATTCTGATGCAATATCCACCACTCTTTGCTCTATTAGGTCTTTGAAGAAATTTATCCACCATCCTGAGCATGACTTTTTAAATACCCCCCCACCATGCTTCAATTCTTTGGTTCCTAGGTGAGGGAACATAACGATGACTATCTGCATCATCTCTGAAAAAAGCTTGAGTGGCAGCCATGGTTCCGTTTTCAGTTCCTAAATCGGTAACCAAGTCTACAGGGCACCCACCAAATTCTTCAACAGCCTTAAAAAAAAGGAGGTATGTTGTCAAGCTGATTGTTTGATCTGGTTACATAATAGCCACAGTATCTTTCTGCTCCAATCGTATATGCAGGTATGGATCGGAAACCCATAAGCCTTCAACTTATCGTACCCATCAGCGTGCCCATCAGCGTGCCAGGCGTAATTTGGACCTAGTTTGAGACGATGTGATTTCTTTCTTCGACTCCTTCCGGATCAATTTCACGCAGAGTCTCCTGGACAACAAGTCAGGGCACTCGTAATCCTTTCAACTGTAGTTTATGCCACACTGATCTATATCCTTGAGAACTTCCATGGCCATCAATTATATTTTCAATAGCTTCCCTCACTTGGGCAATATCGTATTCTGCCTGCCTCCTCCGAAGTCCGTAGCTTTTTATTCGCCTCTTCAATGTTCTAATAATGAATTAAATGGAATGATTTTTCTTTAAAAATCTTCTTATTTCTTCATAATTGAAACCCCTGAAAAAGTAAAAACGTATAATATCTTCTGCATCAAACTGTTCATCGTCATGTACACCGTCGTCGACAAGTTCGGCCATGTTGAATTTGTATTTGACTATTTGAAGTTTTTTTAACCTCGTCCCATGGTCCCAGGGATTATTTGTATAAAAGCAGAAAAATGCCCTGGTAGAACGTTCCAGTGCTTCCACTACAAAAGTTCAAAAGTTATAATGCCATATTTATGCACAACCTCGTTCCCAGGGTATTTGCTCTGCCCACACTTGAGCAAAGTACCCTGGTATGAGCATATCTATGGGTATGAGCTGATGACGTATTACCCATAGAGATTATAAGAGGAGGCATCGAGGTGAAATTGGGGAGCGTGCTAATGGGGGGCAAATCCATGTCCCGGATGTTCATTCATTCACAATGTCCAAGGCCAAAAAAAGTCGTTTTAAACGAGATTTTTTTATTTCTAAATGGTTTTTGCCCTAAAATATCATTTCAGGATGTCTAAGGTGTTAAAGCCAGCTCAAAAAAACACTGTTTTTTCTCAAAAACCGGCAAAGTGACCTCAAACAACGAATGGATATTTTTTAATACAGATTTCAGTTGTTGCTAACGTGGTTGCTAAGGAGGCATCGATGTGGCCAATAGGCGCTTGGCTTAGCATCCGGGACTTGCATTTGCCCCCCATTAGCACACTCCCTTTTTTGACTTATGTTTCTGATACCAATGCCCCCTCTAGTGTTATTTATAATCTCTATGGTATTACCAAAATTTTGGGTAAAATCGAGTAATGTTAATTAGGGCAAAGCGAATACCCTGGGAACGAGGTTAATTTATGCATCAATGTTGACATGGGCCAAAATCCTAGAGAGACACATTTGCCGCCAAGATCATAGGCAGCCCAATTATGTATGCAAGTTTATATAGTTTACTATATATATTATACATAACGTACGAGGTATACGATGTAAACAATTGAAAAATATATGCACAAAAGCTAATGAAAACTAAAAAAAATGTTAAAAAACAAAACAATTATAGTTTTCCTCAATTGTCTCTTATTGTCTCGATGTGGGATGCCAAGGGTGCAGGTATTCGTCATTTTTTTAAATACAACACGCAATATGATTGGGCAGAAAAGTATAGAAAAACATTCTGTCCAATCATATTGCGTGTTGTATTTAAAAAAAATGATGAATACCGGCACCCTTGGCGTCCCGCATTGAGACAAGAAATTTTGGCAGCAAATGCTTTAAAAATTGCCTATATTTTCGCACTTATCCACTCTATTTGAACAAAATTTTTTGATGAGGTTTGAGGAAAACTATCATTGTTTTGTTTTTTAACATTTTTTTTTAGTTTTCATCAGCGTTTGTGCGTATATTTTTCAATTGTTTACATTGTATACTTCGTCAGAGCTCGTAAAGTTGCCAACCTTATATAAATATATAGTATATAAACATGCATACATAATTGGGCTGCCTATGCCAAGATGGTTGACTTGGCCTGGAACCCTATAAAAACCCCCTGTGATAGACATCTCTCCATCTTTTTGACCTTTCATCTAACGCTCTTGCCGTGAGACATTTGTTTGTGCCGTGACACATTTGTTTGTGCCGAGAGACATTTGTTTGTGCCGTGAGACTTTAGTTTGTGCCGTGAGACTTTTGTTTGTGCCGTGAGACTTTTGTTTGTGGCACCTACGGGCCACCCTATTAAACCCCGCCAGTCGATTTCCCGTATAATAAACCCCGACAACTCAAGGTTTTGTATCATTCAAACTGAAGCAAGTGCGGCGCGCGACTGTGCGCGTAGTACGGAAAAATATTATGCAAATACACAAAATTATTTCTATTTGCTGAATAAAAACAAAACTTTCTTCACAGAAGCGCTTGAAAATAGGCTAAATTTTGCCCTGACTATGCAAAGGCTAAAAGCAGCAGGGGAAAAACTATTGCGCTATTTTATTGAGAAAATAACTTGTGATTTCTAGTTCTAAAAAGCTTATCATTGCAGTGGGACGTATGATGGATTCTATTCGTTTTTAGATGTTAAGAAAAGAAGTATTATTGTTCATGATCAATTTCATTCACGGAAATTTGCTGCTTTTCTTCTTAATGATTTTGAACATATATCATATTTTGACGCTGTGGAAATAATTACTCGATTTAATCCTATTGATGAGAAAAAATTAAATATATGCAGTAGTAAGAAGGAGTATAAATATTTATGGGGATTTTATTCCAACATTTTGTAAGGGAACTTATCCTGAGAGTTATGAACAAGACTTTTATAATTTTCATAGAACATTGTTTAGTAAAGAGAAGAAGAAGACAGAAAACGATAAAAGAGAAAATGTAATTTGTGAACTTTGTAATTTAGAGCATTGTGAATGTTGTACATTGTATTATAATCATTGAGATTTACAATGAATTTATTACTTTACTATCGTATCTGATTATATATATTGTTTTTTATTCTTGTACCATTTTTTAAGATGTTGTCTATGTCTTCTTTTCGAACGTGGTTGAAACGTTCTAGAGAGAAAGAGTCAATTTGTTGCTGCCACAATATGCACATCTTTTGTTTCGGGATCCTCTTTTTCATACAGTGTTATTCCATTTTTATGAATTATCCCTCATACTATTACTCCAACTTCATCACAGGTCATTTTGTCGAATGCGTCTACCTCCAGCGAAAAACTTGTTAATCGCATTTCTTTTGTTCTTCACATTGAGGGGATGAAATCGATAGTGTATATTTTGGTTTTGATTTTATTATAATTTGTGTTGTATGCATTTCACTATCCATATTTTGCATAGTTGTTATTATTGCCGCCGAGTTAGGGTATATATACAGCACATACCTGCATACATTTGTTTCCACTTTTTTATTTTCTTTTGTATTTCTGTGTTTTTCTTTTTTGTCTTTGTTTATTTCGCATGTTGCAATTGCAACTGAGAAAGAAGTTGGTTCAGTCTCCTCGTCCTGTGAAGAAGGTTTCAATTGAAGTGTCACATCATAGGAAGCCCAGACAAATGAGTTGAAGTTAATAAAAATCCGTAAAACACTTGAGATATGTGTTAAAATTAATTAAAGTATGTAATATGCTACAAAACTACTGTTAGAACCATGTATGTAGCGTGCTCCAGAGGCGCTGCCATTTGACTATGCAACTAGTGACGTAACTTACTGTATCATTAGGAAGGATGGAAACTCTCGCCTCAATTTTCAACATGTTCACAAATTAAAACACAAATTACTATAGTAAAACGGCACGTCGACTGCTAAATGCCTACCCTAGGTTTAAGTTGAATAATCAAACTATACTTTCATCACAAAACATAATACTGAATTCAAAAGAAAGCGCTGGAAAAACGTACACAAACTTTGTAAATTTGCCGAAATTTTCGTGAATTCATGCGGGATGTAAGTACCTACCCAAAATGGTGGCGGCAGAAGAATCTGATTGGTCGAGAAAGGTAAACAAAGTATGATAAACCAATCTGATTGGTCGAGAAAGGTAAACAAAGAATGATCGACCAATCAGATTCTTTTGCCGCTGCCATTTTGGGTAGGTACTTACATCCCGCATGAATTCACGTAAATTTCAGCAAATTTACAAAGTTTGTGTACGTTTTTCCAGCGCTTTCTTTTGAATTCAGTATTATTTTTGTGATGAAAGTATAGTTTGATTATTCAACTTAAACCTAGGGTAGGCATTTAGCAGTCGACGTGCCGTTTTACTATAGTAATTTGTGTTTTAATTTGTGAACATGTTGAAAATTGAGGCGAGAGTTTCCATCCTTCCTAATATATAGTAAGTTACGTCACTAGTTGCATAGTCAAATGGCAGCGCCTCTGGAGCACGCTACATACATGGTTCTAACAGTAGTTTTGTAGCATATAACATACTTTAATTAATTTTAACACATATCTCAAGTGTTTTACGGACTTTTTTAACTTCAA
This sequence comes from Dendronephthya gigantea, assembly GCF_004324835.1. Lineage (NCBI taxonomy): Eukaryota > Metazoa > Cnidaria > Anthozoa > Malacalcyonacea > Nephtheidae > Dendronephthya > Dendronephthya gigantea. The sequence continues at coordinate 2,790 of NW_021163344.1, read as the reverse complement.
CTCATTTGTCTGGGCTTCCTATGGTCACATGTTAAAGGAGAGAAATGCCGAATTGATTATTTAATTTGAGTTAATTAAAGACGAAAAAAAAGACTTGCAAAAAGATGTTGATGAATTAATGCTTGGGAGGCTCAACATAAAGAAATGTGTGAAAGGGATGCATCATTACGAAGTCAGTGGGAACAGTACAAAAGTGATTTTAATAATGGATGGAGATCACTTTAGAAGGATATTAATATAATTGGAAATTTTACATGCTGAGATTTTTGAAAAAAATGCTTTCATCTTTTATTTGCTTGAAGGCGTTTATGGTTTTGCTATCTAAGTATCCTTATCATTCTGTCTTATGGGTGCTGTATGATATATGTTCAGTTTTGATAAGAGCGAAACCAACACTTTCAAGTAATAGAAGACCAATAAAGTTAAATAATGTTTGGACGGAGTCAATATATGGTGATTTTGTTGTTAAATATGTCAAGAATACTTTAAAAAATCACATTTGCATTTAGATTATGAACTTTTTCTTTGTGTTAATGCTTATGTTTTGTTTGTTTTCCTAAATAATTCGGGATGGGAGAGAGTAAGAAAATCCCCATCATCTATACCCATGATGGTTAAAAAACTTAATATTTTTACTTCTGTTTTTGTTATTCCCTATCAATGGTATAGAGTGTTTTGTGTTTTAATTTCGGATAATTCTGACTTATCCCCAATTTTGTATTTCCTATCTTTTTGTAAGTGTCAAAGAGTTTACAGGATGGGGAGAAAAAGTTTAATCTCATGTTTCGATAAAGGATATTATTTCCAGATTATTTTTGTTTAAATTCGTTTATTTATTATTGTGGTGCCTCTGCATGTGTTTTACAGGAAAATCAAAACAAAATTCATGATTTTTTACCACCTTCATATTTAGAAATTCAATCAACATTAGTATGTGCAAACTCAAATTTACCGATGTTTAAGTATTTATCTTTAATTGGATTGAAATATGGAATTATAATTTTGGCGTTTGATATACAAATTCAGATTTTTTTTCATCTTTTCCATTGCTCTCGAAAAAAGAATACATGTTTTCGTTTTTGTCTTTTTTATATTTATGTGTTAAAAAATTAATAGCGTGTTTAAATTGTCTTATTGAGCATGGAGTTAAGTATCAAATTAGTTTAAATACTGTTTAATATACTCAGATAAGGCCCGAGGAGACTAGGCGAGGCTTAGCGAATACTATAACTATAGTAACCTAACTAGTTATGCCCGCTGCGGATCGGTAGGGATGGAGACGGCAGCACGGCGAAGCGAACCAGCTCAGCGAAGCGAACGAGGTTGGCAATGCATAGTCTTTATTGTCATTTTCAATCATGCGTACGTCCATCAGATATGGAACCTAAACGGTACCCTCTCCATCCCGTGATCACACTGTCACACGGAATCGCAGCAGAAGTGAAAGCCGTGGAAGGAAAACATGAACACACACGATGCACACATAGTAAATAATTCGATACATACCGTAGGAATCTTTGCAAACCAACTGAACCTAGAGAAGCTAAACTAAAAAACAATAAATGGAAACCATCCCCCAACGGGTGGAATGTCAGGGGAGGAGGGCGGGGCGAACGAAGCGATAATAAGCAGATAAACAAAAAGGCAAGCCATATAAATACTAAGGCCCGGGGAAAATACCCCCGTGCCAAACACCGGCTAGGAACCCATGCGAGGGCCAACTCTTCGATATTAACTTCTTTTATTATACTAATAAATACATTTAATATACTCAGATAAGGCCCAACGAGGCTAGGCGAGGCTTAGCGAATACTATAGCTATAGTAACCTAACTAGTTATGCCCGCTAGACGGGCATAGGGCAGCAGGGCGAAGCGAACGAGCTCTGCGAAGCGAACGAGGTTGGCGATGCGTAGTCTTTACTGTCATTTTCAATCATGCGTACGTCCATCAGATATGGAATCAGGAACTCTGGCGGCACCAATTCGAAAACTGTGGGAGGAAAATTGACCAGAGATGCCAGACCGAAAAGCCAACACCGAAACGGTCTGTCTTTGAACGCTTGATAAGGACACGAACAACCGGGCAAGGATTGCCAGGAAGGAAAACGACATCGAGTGGGGACAAGTGACAGGAGGGGTCAAACGGCACAGTAGAGGTGAACTCGCTAACGCGTAAAAAACCAAAAAAGGCCAAGGAACATGCCGACCAGAACATGAAAGCATCCAAACCTCACTCTCGCAGGTGAAAACGGTGTGATGAATGGCAGCAAGGATTTCCCGAGTAACAGGAAGACGAGGTTTCGACATCCATATGAGTGTTGAATGCCTTGTAAAACCCGACAAGACGCGGCGTATTTTCGGTGGGATCGCCGAAACCCCAATCGATGTGAAAGGACCGTACGGCAGCCAAATAGACGTTGATTGTGGAAGGAGCGAGGGACTGGGCCAACCACGATACGAACATCATCAGTTGAAACTCTAAGGAACAACGAAGGAAACAAACGAGGAAACGAGGCGCAAAAGGACCAAAACTTTTTCATACCCGAGGCATACGTACGACGAGAGGAAACGGCCAAACCACGCGATAAAAAACCAAAACATTGCAACTCTAGCTCACGTTGAGCAGATCGGTCACCAGCGCTGAGGGGATGGGAGTAGGGTCCAGTCCGCCGTTGGATGGAAATGATGGAATTCCTGCAAACGAGATCGAGAAAGCGAATCAGCAGCAGCGTTATGACGACCAGGCACGTGACGAGCCGAAATGAGAAATGGAACAGGCAGGCGACTAA